>NC_046156.1:108781448-108787590 GCF_011064425.1 Rattus rattus
CTGGATTTAAATACCGGATCCTGCCAACTTGGAAGCAATATTTCAAACATAATTCTATCCGGAGGCAACTAGCTTTGAAAATATTAAACGTGACATACTTTCATATACTCTCAAAGGGGTATATACATTGATTTTATTTCCCAAAATGTCCTCCACTTTAACAATGCCTCTACATCTTTCTGAAGAAATGCGCACATCAGGTACTAAAAATAGCAAATTATAGACCTACTCTTTGTGGTGATAAGTTCTGGCCTGTATTCATCAGAAACTTCTAACAAGAGCCTCTCATCACTTTTGAAAATTTAATATGTAGCCTGCTGAGTAAGCAATTGTATTAAAACCATCACTTTACTTTTGTCACATTCAATGATAAGATCAGAGCATCACCTCCCATTGGTCCTTCAACAATATCAGCTGTGGTTCTGAGATAATGCTGCTGATAAGAGTTCAGGAAATAAAATCGGTCCTGTAAAAATCATGTACACAATGGTAGTGTGCCTTGGGAGATTGAAAGAATGCAAGAAACAGCAGTCTCAAGTAGGTATAATGACTTAAAATGTTCTAGAATGATATCGAGAATAAGGTATTCAAAGATGTCAAATCTAAGGATGGGAAGATAGCTCAGTCAGCAAATGCTTGCTGTAGTGGCATGACGATATAAATTCAGACTGCTAGAATCCCATGAAAGATTGCCCAAGTTCATCGCCCAAGTATGGGAATGTTCAAAGGCAGGAGAATACCTGGGACTTGCTGAGCAGTGAGAAACTCTTTAAAAAAATTGGGGTGAAGAAGGGTTTATAAAACACAATATGTTGCCTTCTGTTCTCCACATAGGTACACAGCTGTGCAATGCATTTGCTCTGCCAAGTGGCATCATGCTCTGGCTCATGAAACATATGTACAAAGATATATACATACATACATACATACATACATACATACATACATACATACATACATACACAAACACATACACATGCACCCACACTTGACATATATATGTCAAGTTATTAAAATTTATACCATAGATTGGAGGCATTCACAGTTCAATTCAAAAGATTTTGTGCCTTGAGAATTTTAGAGCACTTCCCTTAAATGCCATCAATTCACCTGAAGAAGGAGTAAAACGTCTCTTCTCAGAATGCTAAGTTTTTAAACAGGCTAGCAAATAAAATGCATAATAGGTTCCACAAACTTATTTAAAAGAGATTCCCATGTATTTATGGGGTAGACATGTTTAATTATTCATCAGATGTTCTCTGCTTTTGCATTGATTTCAAAAACTTCTCTCTATAGTCAATAAAAGCATGTTGTTTGGATTTAGTATAGAACCAAATGATATTATTCATTCCTCTAAAGGGGTGATTTTTGGAGATCCTAACAGCACAGTAACGAATGCACTCAATATTTGGTAGCAGTCAAAATGAACTGAGAATATAAAATTACAAGGACTCTTTATTGACTATAGCATTTACATATTATATCATTGAGAGATTTTTAAAAATGAATTACTACAGGACCTTAAAAAGAAAAAGTATATTAGGAAATTCTCAAAGTGCTACAGCATGGGAAGTAACTGAGGAAGTACCTGGAACATACCTATGTGTTACAACATCATTGCATAGGCAGCAGGCAAGAGAGTGCCAGAGAGCACTAGAACCAGGAGACAAACACTGACCTCATTTTATACATGAGTGCACTGTTCAGATACTAATCCATTCCTGTGCTAATAATATTAAACCCTATTGCCCCTTATTAGGTCCTTCTTCCCCACACCATTACATTGGGGTTAAGTTTTCTGAATATGAACTTGGTGGGAAATATTCATGCCATAATGTTAATAGAACAAGACATCTTACAGCAAGGAAAGAATATATTCATGATTTACAGTGTCACTAAGGGTGAGAATGTATATGTGATCCTCACCCCTCCAAATACACGAATTTCCAAGTTGATAAAGAGTGAAAGTATTTAGGGCATGACTGCTCCGTTCTCTAAATAAAAGTTAATAAAATTAATAATATAGCTTTAACAAGAGATGTTTGCCTCTTTTCATTTGAGAATACACTCAGGCAACATCCTGAACATACTCAACAAATCAATACATATGTCTAAGCCTCAACCTTAGACGTCCTAGTGCCCAGAAGAAAATAAGTTTCTATTTTTCATAATAGACAGGACATACAATAAACAATAAAATCATTGTAACAGCTGGATTATAGACTTTTTATTATGCATTTTGATAATGAGTGATAATGGGCATTGTGAAGAACCAAGGATGTGCATAGTGTAATAAAACAAAGTAATGTCATGGAAAGAAAATTTATAAAATCAACATGAGTAGTGATAAAAATCTGAGAAAAAAACCTGAGTAAAGAAGTATGTTGTTGAGCTGCTCACTAAATACCTAACCTAACTAATAACTAACTAACTCATCCATTAATACCCAAGCAAATGCTTAGAGATAGGTAGAAAGATGTATAGAGAAAGTCAAAGGGGGGTTGAGTGCAAAGCTCTAAGACCTTACAGACATGCTGTATGAAAAACATAGCTCACGAACAGCACTCTAGAAAGAGCAGAAGGACCTTTCTAATTTCCCAGGCTGTTTCAGCATTACATAACCAAGGAATCCAAAGGAGAACAAGTTAAGCACCAGGAATTGCTGAGCTATATTGAGGGTAAGAGCCTTGGAGGTCACAGGTATCTAGATGGGCAAGCTATTGATTGGAACCTTCAGAATTTGGGTTCTTCCTATTTTAATACAACATTTGCTTAAACAACTTATTTATGTAAAGCATTTATCAGTTTCTCAAATTAGCTACTTACAGTGATATTAAATAATGTTTTTCTATTTGTCTAATACAATTAAAAAAAACTGGAAGTCATGGAAAGTAGTATCCTTTTCCAGTAAAATATTTTATTTATTCAAATAAAAATTGAAAAACTATTTGTTCATTTTCCATTTTATACCTGAATCTGGAATTCTAGCTAATAATCTCTTTCAAGTAAAAAGTATTTTCCCAAAATTATTTTAAAGATTGTTTGCAGCAACTTAGAAGAATCACTCAGCATCACTCACATTCTAAAGAGAAAATTCTTCCTACAGGTTGAGGCTTTTTCATTGAATTTCCCTTATGACTCCTTCTAGAATATTCCAATTTATAACACAGTTCCCTTTAGCCACTTCCCCTAAGTTAAAAATAAATGTTCTTTTTTTTTAAATTTTTTTTCACTCCACCACGGTTTGTCCCAATTACTGTCCTTCTAAAGGGAAAATTCTTAGAAGGACAAACTTTCCTACCCGCCTAGTATGTGTGTGAGATGATTTCAGAACTCCCTTCTATTACCACACTGAAGTTGGGTATAATGTTACCACTAACAATGGCAATCGTAATAACATGCTGCAGAAGGGACACTGCAGAGAAATCCACTTAATGTATACTTACAACAGCCCCACCAGCCAACTCTGTGATTATCCCAATTTTCTAGATGAGGAAACAAGACCTTAGAGCAGCTGAGCAAATTGCTCAAGATTGCCCAGCTAATAATTAGAATAATCAAGGTTTGACCCCATCAACACAGATTGAATTCGCCAAGTACAGAGCTTCTCTTTACACATCATATTCTTCATACAGACAATCTAGGACAGATTATTTGCTTGACACTACAAAATTGTGTTATGTGCTCTGAAAGCTACGTATCCCGAAAATCCCACATTAGATAAGCATTCCTGCAAACGTTCTCACCCCTCAAAAGTCAACAACCTTAGGGAGCCAACTGGGTATGGCCAGCCATGCGTGTCTAAACCCTCAGTTCAGGTTGGTGGCCTGTTATCATGAGACATCAAATTACATGCAAAGCAAGTGTATTTGAGAGCATGTTAGACAGATGGCTTAGTGCCCACTAGAGCTTGTTCTTTCCCATAGTCAAACTGTGATGAAAACAGCATCACTGATATTGTAATTCAGTATCCTAAACTCCCTGTGGTCAGGTAATTTCTGTGACAGAGAATACTGCTTCTTTGCAACAATTCCCTATGCCTGTCTTTGTAGAAATTAAGTAATCCCAAATTTCCAGATGCCATAATATCCATCCCCCAAACAAATAAAAACAGAAACAAAACCAACCAACGAACAAAACAATGAGAAAAGATGGCCAGATCTTTCATAGCAACATCCTACTCTCTGATAACAACTTCATTTCTGACTTAGTTTCTGTTGCTGTGATAAGCACTAGTACCAAAAACAATTATAGTTTATAGTCCACTATTGAAAGAAATCAAGGCAAGAACGTGAAACAGAAACAGAGGAGAAACACTGCTGACTGGCTTGCTTTTCATGACATGCTCAGCCTGCTCTTTTATACTCTCCCACATTGATTATGAATAAAGAAAGTGCCACATAGACGTGCCACAAGGATCTTCTGATGGAGAAAATCCTGAATTAAGATTCTCTGGTGACTGTTTTAACGGACAAAGAGTAACCAGCAGGAATACCTGGAAAAGTATAATGAAAAAAGAATAAACTGGGAATAAGTAAGAAAGACACACATGGAGAAAGGAAAATCTTTGGATTTGTTTGCCTGTTAGAAGATGACACTGTTAGTGTTCCTCTGGGGTTGTCAGCCCCCTCAGTTCCTTCAACTGTTTCCCTAACTCTTCCATAATGGTCACTGACCTCAGTCCAATGGGAAGTATCTGCCTGTTTCACAGTTAGCTGCTGGTAGAGCCTCTCAAATGAGAGTATGCTAGGCTCCTGTCTGCAAGTGTAACATAACATCAGTAATAGTGTCAGGGTTTGGGGTACACCCATAGGATGGATCCAATTTGGGCTAGTCACTGCTTGGCCATTCCTTCAGTCTCTAACCCATTTTATTACCTGCATTTCTTTTAGGCAGGAAAACGTTGGGTCAAAACACTTGAATCTGGGTTGGTGTTCCCATCCCTCCAGTGGGAGTCCTGTCTAACTACTGAAGGTGGTTTCTTCAGGTTCTGTCTTCTAAGCTAAGGTCACCCACATTGAGTCCTGGGTACCTCTCACTTTCTGGTTTCTTGGATTTTCTAGAGGTTCCTACAGATCCCAGACCCCAAACTGGCAGTTGCATAATTCTATTTATCCTCCTGGTCCTTTGGGCTTCTCTTCTGTCTCCCCCTTAATTTGATTTTACCCCTTTATCTTCCCCCTCCCCTCTCCTATCTAAGTCCTTCCCTCATGCTGCATCCCATGATTGCTTTGTTCCCATTTCTCAGTGAGATTGAAGCATCCTTACTTCTTGACTTGTATCATGGGTATTCTGTACTTTTTGGCTAATATCTAATTATCAGTGAGTATATACCAGGCATGTCCTTTTTGGTCTGAGTTGCCCCATTAAGGATGATATTTTGTAGTCCCATTCATTTATCAGTAAAATTCATGATGTCCTCATTTTTAGTAGTAGAACAGTATTTCAAGGAAGCTCTTAGAGATGAAGCCACCAACCAAAGAGCATATATGGGCTGGTCTGAGGTCCTAGGCATATATGTAGCAGAGGGCTGTTTTGGAGGAGGAGAGAAAGGAGCAGCCTGCAGAGATGACTGGGTGATAAAGAACACTTGCTGTTCCTTCAGAAGATTCCTCTGGTTCCCTCCACCCACACCAGTTGGCTTACACTACTGCGTAACTACAGAACCAGAGCATCCATCACTGACTTTTGTCCTCTGATGACAGCAACACATGTGTTCTAAAATAGGCAACTAACATTACCTATGAATTAAAATAAAGCAAATCTTTAAAAAATAAAAAGGAATCCACAATAAGATGGAAAGGATATGGTCCAATTATGTTATATGTAATTTTTTCAATTTAAAAATAAGCAATAGAAAAAGGAAAAAGTAGAATAGAGAAGAGGACACCAAATCACATATGAATTCTCCTTAAAAATATTTCATATTTAGATTTTTCACAATTTTTAAAGTAGAATGTTCGATTTTATATTGTAAGTCATTAGTGTCCTACACACACTATACAAATTACTTTCATTTCTATTATCTCATTTGATTCTCTTCACAACCTAAGTTAAGTCCATTTGCAATCTTGTGGTAAACACGAAGGTTAATGATTTAACCTCCATTTTCATAAGCAAATTACAAAGTTTATAACTACCA
>NC_046156.1:109693498-109707759 GCF_011064425.1 Rattus rattus
CTCTGGCGAGAAGTCTGGTGTGATTCTGATAGGTCTGCTTTTATATGTTACTTGACCTTTTTCCCTTACTGCTTTTAATATTCTTTCTTTATTTTGTGCATTTGGTGTTTTGACTATTATGTGACGGGAGGTGTTTCTTTTCTGGTCCAATCTATTTGGAGTTCTGTAGGCTTCTTGTATGCATATGGGTATCTCTTTTTTTAGGTTAGGGAAGTTTTCTTCTATGATTTTTTGAAGATATTTACTGGTCCTTTGAGCTGGGATTCTTCACTCTCTTCTATACCTATTATCCTTAGGTTTGCTCTTCTCATTGAGTCCTGGATTTCCTGTATATTTTGAACCAGTAGCTTTTTCCATTTTACATTATCTTTGACAGTTGTGTCGATGATTTCTATGGAATCTTCTGCTCCTGAGATCCTCTCTTCTATCTCTTGTATTCTGTTGGTGATGCTTTACCTACAGCTCCTTGTCTCTTACTTTGGTTTTCTATATCCAGGGTTGTTTCCCTGTGTTCTTTCTTGATTGCTTCTATTTCCATTTTTAATTCCTTCAATTGTTTGATTGTGTTTTCCTGGAATTCTTTCAGGGATTTTTGTGATTCCTCTCTATAGGCTTCTACTTGTTTATTTATGTTTTCCTTCGTTTCTCTAAGGGAGTTCTTCATGTCTTTCTTGAAGTCCTCCAGCATCATGATCAATTATGATTTTAAATCTAGATCTTGCTTTTCTGGTGTG
Organism: Rattus rattus; assembly: GCF_011064425.1. Classification (NCBI taxonomy): domain Eukaryota; kingdom Metazoa; phylum Chordata; class Mammalia; order Rodentia; family Muridae; genus Rattus; species Rattus rattus. The sequence continues at coordinate 109,694,233 of NC_046156.1, forward strand.
TTTGGATATTCAGTGTTTGCTTTGGTGGGAGAATTGGGCTCCAATGATGCCCATGTAGTCTTGGTTTTACACCTGTTGCTTGGGTTCCTGTGTTGCCCTCATCATCAGATTATCTCTAGTGTTACTTTGTTCTGCTATTTCTGACAGTGGCTGAGACTGTCCTATAAGCCTGTGTGTTGACTGCTGGGAGTGTTGTAGACCTGTTTTCCTGTTTTCTTTCAGTCAGTTAGGGAACAGAGTGTTCTGCTTTCAGAAATTGTAGTTTTTTCCTATCTACAGGTCTTCAGCTGTTCTGTGGGGCTGAAGAGTTTGTGAGTCAGAAATGTAATGAAAGTGTAGTCTCTTCTGGCTTCCCAGGTTTTTCTGCTCTCAGAAGGGTTTAGCTCTCCTCCCATGGGATTTGGGGTACAGAGAGCTGTTAATCCAGTCTCTTTTTAGGTTCCGGGAGGTGTCTTGGGCGCAGGGGGTGTCTGCTGCCCAGTGCACCCATCTACCGTTCCCAGAGGCCATATAAGGTTTCCCTCTTGGGTCAGGGATGTGGGCAGGGTGGGGCAGTATTGGTGGTCTCTCCCGCCTGCAGTCTCAGGAGTGCCCTGTCCTGGGGCGGTGAGCTCTCTCTCCACGGGGTTTGGGAGCAGTGAGCTGCGGGCAGGGCTCAGCGGGTTTGAATCAGCTAAAACCCGAAGTGTCTGGTCCTAGAGGAATTTTGCCTTTACGTGTCCTGAGACCACCAGTCAGGTCGTTTGGAGCAGAAAGGTTGGTCTTACCTGTGGTCCCGAGGCTCAAGTTTGCTCGTGGGGTGTTGCTTATGAGCTCTCCACTAGGGCAGCAACCAGGAGGGCCTGTGCCGCCCTTTCCGGGAGCCCTGGTGCACCGAGGTCCCAGATGGCATTTGGTGTTTTCCTCTGGCGTCAGAAATGTGGGCAGAGTGTAGTCTCTTCTGGCTTCTCAGGCTTGTCTGCCTCTCGGAAGGTTTACCTCTTCCTCCCACGGGATTTGGGTGCAGAGAGCTGTTAATCCAGTCCCTTTAGCTTCCGGAGGTGTCTCGGGCGCAGGGGGATCTGGCTCCAGTGCACCTATCTACCTCTGCTAATTAATTTAAAAGTGCAGAAAGACTCTGTTAACTCAGTAAGAGACAGTGACAATGAACTCACCATCTCCAATGTCTAAGACAGATTCACAAAGATTCATAAACAAATTGTCAGCCATAAAGAAGTTAATGCCCCATTCCTTTTCTAGGCATAAAGGACATTGTCCGTTGTTTCTCCTGTGGAGGATGTATGGAGAATTGGGTGGAAGGTGATGACCCAATAGAAGAACACACCAAGTTTTTTCCCAAGTGAGCAAAATAAATTCTGTTGACTGTGAAGTGCTTCAACTGTTATTTCCTCACTGTCCACATCTCACCTGTGGATGGTCTCTGCCCACTCTTCTATTCTTGCTGTGAAGGACACATCCTATGTCTTTATCCCTTGTCTCCCATAACACCTTCCCTGTCCAGCTTTTTTTCTCTTTACAATTATATCTTGGTTTGGGTTGGGTCAATATACAGTATTTTAAAGACTGGGTCTCTCTATGTCCCAGACTATCACAGAAATGCTATCCTGCCCAGGTAGGACTTGAACCCATGACCATCCTGCCTCAGCCCCCCAAGTGCTGGCATTGCAGAGGGGTGCTACCATATCTGGGAATTCCATGCCTTCCTGATTGTGTTTTATTACAAACTAGTCTTCCTCTTCTCCTCCTTCTGGAATCCTTGAGTGTTTTCTTTTCTGCTGTCTGAGACATCCCAAGTGGTTTTCTTTTTCCAGTGCTGGGGATGGATACAGTGACTTGGGCGCGGTAGGCAACCCCTTACAATTGAGTTACTCTCACCCCTTTCTTGCCCATCTTCAAGGTTATTTTTATTTCTCTTCCACATCCAAGACAGTTCTAGAAATGTTCAGCTGCAGAATGAAATGTGTTGTTTTTAGTTAGTAATTAGAATCTTGATCGATAAATATCACTGCATGTAGTTTGAAAAGTACATACTTCTGAGCACAGTGGTCTACACATGGAATCCTAGCTTTCTGAAACATCCAGTTTTCTTTTATATTAAATGCTTTAATATGAATCATCCCAAATCAATGTATTTTAAAGCCCAGCCCTTGTAACTGGGGAACAAGAGTCTTTTGCCCTGATTTCCCTTAGAAGTCATGAAAGTCTGCAACTTGGTGTTTGCAGTCTCTGTTGAGCTCTACAGTTGTGTTCTGTGTGCGTCCAACGCTTACCTAAAGTTGATGGAAGTGGATGAAGTCTAATTACTGAACTTTAAACTTAAAGTTTTAATTTTTAACCACACTTTCTAGAACTGTTAACTGGAAAATAAATATTAATTTAAAAATTATTTTAAAATTAAAATAATGTGTTTTACATAAAAAAATAAAGTTTTAAACAATTATCTGGTCTTGAAGTAGAATGGTAATAATATCCTAAATCCTTAAAATATTCTTATAAACGTGTTTTATTATTGTACATTAATAACATATAATAATGATATTGTCATATGTATACATTGTGACCTACACACACACACACACACATAACCGTGTTTAACAACTCACCATCATCTTCCTTAATAGGCTTATGCCTATTAAGCTTAAGAGGGTAATGCCTCTCTTATCTCCCTCTGAACACCTTAATCCCCTCCCTTCTAAAATCACCTGTTTCAGACCAGTCCAGGACTACTTAGCAAGGCTTATTGTCCACTTAAATGAGTAAGTAGAATATTACCATCTAACTTTGAAGGTAAATGATGGTTTCCAGCAGTGGTTACCATTTCCTAAATAAGTCATCATCTTATTTAAAATGCTTTTTTGATGTATTTGATTTTATGTGCATGAGTGTTTTTTCTGCATGTAAATGTGTGCACTATTTGCATGCCTTATGTCCACGGAGGTCAGAAGGAGGGCATTAGATCCCCTAGAACTGGAGTTGCAGGAGGTTGTGAGCTGTCTGACAAGGATGTTGGGAACCAAGCTTGAGTCCTCTGCAGGAGCACTAAGTGTTCTTCTGCTGAGCCATTTTTCCATGGCTCCCATTTTTTTCATTTGGAAGTAGTATGTAGGAAATTGTTGAGATCTCAGGGAACTTCTTCTTAATCACTGGGATGGTAAATTTGGAGGCAATCTAGTTGTATTTAAAACTTGGTCTAAATCTATCAATGGAGATTTGTTTTAGTTACAAACCAGCATGTTGTTATGAGTAACTAATATATTTACATATCTGGTTTAAAGGATATTAACAATAAAGGGGCCTATGAGCTAAGCACTGATGTCAGGAAATAAAAGTCCCTCAATGCTTTAGAAGCCTCCTGTGGACACCCCAAGGTCCTAGTCAGTGCTGGTCCTCATCCAAGTGTAAATATGGTCATGATTTTCAGTTCACTGTGCTTTTACCAAATACACACACACACACACACACACACACACACACGCAGGCAGAGAGAGAGAGAGAGTTAGAGATAGACAGACAGACAGACAGAGAAACACACACACAGAGACAGAGGGACAGAGATAGAGACACACCCACACAGAAACACATATACACAGACATACAGGGAGACACACAGATACAGAGAGAGAGAGGGACACACACACAGAGAGACAGAGATTGAGACAGAGACAGACAGAAACACACACAGAGAGATAGACACACTGAATCAGAAACACACACACACAGAGACACACACACACAGATACAGAGAGAGACACACAAACACACAGACACACACACTGATACATATACACAGATACACAGACACACAATCACAGTCATACACAAAGACACACAATCACAGTCATACACACAGACACACAATCACAGTCATACTCACAGTCACACCCACCTTTGTTGTTTATCCCATTTTATTCTATTTCTGCTGTGTGTGTGTGTGTGTGTGTGTGTGTGTGTGTGTGTGTGTGTAAGAGAGAGACAGAGATAAAAATACAGAGAGAGACAAGATTTTACTATGTCTACAAAGTGAGTCCCAGGACAGCTAGGATTACAGAGAAACTGTTTCAAAAAAAAAAAAAAAGAAAAGAAAAAAAGTGTTACTAAGTAACTGGTCTTGGTTTGCTCTATAGCTCAGATTTTGCTTGAACTCACGTGCTCCTGTCTCAGCCTCATGGACACTAAAGCACAGGCATGTGCTATCGTAACACCTGGCTTCCCTCCTTTTTTGTTGGTTGAGAGGTGCTGACAGAGGGCCCTGAGGCCAGGGTCTCAGATAACCCAGGATGGCCTCAAACTCAGTGTTCAGGAAGGATGATTTTAACCACTTAATCCTACTGCCTCCCCGCCCAATTGCTGGATTCCAGGCATGCTCCACCACACCCAGCTTTTCTTTAGAAATGACACAGCTAGTGACAGATCCCAGTCATGCTCCCCCTTCTGGGGAGAGGTTGGCCCGACCTTGTGTGCTCTGGTTCTGGTAACCACAGACAAGAGAGGCTATGAGTGTGATGGTCTTACTGTTCAGCAGGCAGTGTTTTAGAGCACTTCACCCCTCCTTCCCTGATTGTCAGGAGTGAGGTGGGAAAGGGTGAGGGGCTGCCCCAGCAATGATCATGGTGGCCCACAGAGGAGAAGGGGAGAGGGGAGTGAATCAGGTGAGGTGATCAGGATTCTCACAGCTCTGACTAGCAATCAGATTGCTTCTTTATACAGGTTGCACAGAACAAAGAAAGACTAGTGGTTATCCCACAAGTACAGATTGTGTGCTTTTTCAATATGTGTCTAGGGTTACACGTTCAGTGACAATAGAAAATATAAACAGAATAGATTTTGTCTTTTATTATCAACCCTAAGAGTCCAAGTTGAGAATCTAAAGCATGTCTCTTCCAGAGCAAACACATTTATTATATGACAGCCTGCTTTTAGGCTGGCAACGTTTGCAGGTTTAAAGCACCCCAGACAAACAGAAAATATACGAACTCAGCTTTTTATGAATAGCAAATACTAATACCTCACTCCTTTATATATATAATCATCGTCTGTGCTACAAGCAGGAAAGGGTTATGTTAGGAATTCATCTTATTTCCTGAGTTCTTTTCCCCCACGGGTGTACCCTGATTGACCCGCTTTTTTTTTTTTTACATGCAAAGCAGTTGCTCTACCATTGAGCTACATCACCAAAGCTTATTTTTTCATTACATTTTCACAGAGCCGTAAGCATGTTCAAAGGCAGCTCTGGATCTGTAAACTATTCTCCTGGCCAGTCAGAGTCTGTCAAAGGTTTCTGTTTACCCTCTATCAATTATACTGTTTGAGTTTAGGGGCAGATACCCCCCCAAAAGATATCCAGAGTAATGTTCTCATAAAGAAATTTCTAGCCATATGCTTAACGTTCTCCAGGGCATGAGGAAGATTTTCAAATAGTGTCCAGATTAAGCTATTTTCCTAAAAGCAGAAGAGATAACTCAGGCATAATTACCATAAGGCAGGAAGTCCCCAAGAATGGAACACTAGGGCCTGAAACCTAAAAGTGATGGACAGCGTGACGGCAATTGCAGCATTTGGCTCTGCTCTGCTGGAACTATGTGAGACAGCTCTGCTGCTGTTTTCGTGACTTTTGTCATTTCCAAGGGATGTGGCTCTGCCACCAGATGTTCCCAGAGCCTTAGAGTGAGACTGATACAGACATCTCATTAAGAGCTGGGCACTCGATAACCAATTGTTCTCTGCACTGCAGAGAGGTGATCCAGCCGAGAAAGCAGCACTTTCAATCTGTATATTAACATAAATATTTAGAAGGCATTTTGAAAGCATGTGTGTGTAGCCAGACAGTGTTAGTAGAACCCACCCAATGCCCATAGCCCTAAGACTTTTTTTTTTTTTTGGTTCTTTTTTTTTCAGAGCTGGGGACCAAACCTAGGGCCTTGCCTTGGGCAAGCGCTCACCACTGAGTTAAATCCCAACCCAGCACTAAGACTTTTAATGACTTTCTGGCTGTGTGTTTTTGACCAGGTTTAGTTTAGGGTTGTGTGTGTGTGTGTGTGTGTGTGTGTGTGTGTGTGTGTGTGTGTGTGTGTCTGTGTTTGTGTCTGTGTCTGTGCGTGTGTAATTTTATTTTGTCTTTTTGAGATAGGGTCTCTCTATGCAGCCCTAGCCTGTCTAAATTTGCCATGTAGATCAGTCTGGTCTTTGACTCACAGAGATCTGCTTGTCTTTGTCACCCAAGTGCTGATATTCACAGGTGTGGACCACAATAACCAGCTTGGCCAGGTTTAGAGTACCTACCAGGATGAATTCTCCCCTGTAAAACAGGCCTCCAATTCAATTCAGAAGCAGTTGGTTACTCCCAAGCCTTCAGCACTGGGCACATCTAGTTTGCCACGATGATGTTGTAGCATGGAAGTTGTGCCCATGGGTAATACTGCCCATGGCCTTTCCTCCTCAGCAGACTGCAAAGCCTGTTCTAGAAGTGGGAAAGGCAGGCAGCAGGGAGGAAGTCAGTTTCAGCTTGATCCCTCTTGATCCCGAGAGCGACGTGCATTGTGTGTTCAGCCATAGAGCTGTGGTTCTGACTTGTTTTGTGAGACAGGGTCTCTCACTAACCCTGGAGCTTCACTATCAGACTTGAATGGATCTCTAGGAAGCCCCTGGGATCTTCCCATCTCTCCCTTTCCAGCACTAAGATTAAAGTCACTGTGCCCATTGCCTAGCTTTTTACATAAGTTCTGGAAATTTAAACTCAGTTCTTCATGTTCATCCAGCAAGCATTTGCCTAGTGTATCATTTCCAAGCCCTGGATATGATAACTTAAAATTTAATTTAATTGTGTGATATCTGGGTTTTATACTTGACATAGATTCTATGTTGTTGGCACACTTGAATCTAGTGTTTGTTTGACACTCTGACCATATAACATATTCCTAATTAAATTACACGTTATGAAGATTGTTCAGATATTTTTACTGTGTTTTTTGTTCTCTTTCCAAGAATGTATGGAGTTTTCTCAATATTGGCTCAGAAAGTATTTTGACTTTATTTAGTTAATGTGTGTTTGCATGTGCAAGTATGTGCAGTGTGTGTACCCCATTCAGGCCAAAGGGAGACGAAGAGGTGTCTCTTCTTTAAGTCCCCATTTTGTTCCCTTGAGAAAGGATCTCCCCTGGAACCTGGAGCTGAGCAGGATTCAGCAAGCCCTGGAGATCTCCTTGTCTCTGCTCCCAAGTGTTGGTTGCTATTTTTAGTCTTTCAGCTCATCTTAGCTGGATCATGGACAGACAGTAACTCTGTTCTCACCCCAACACATTCCCCCAAATATCCTTACCAATAGTTTACAAACCACATTGGTTACGTTATTGAAAGCCACAGACTGAATGTTCACACAGCGCAACACTGACAGAATCACTGCAAATGTCAGCTTTCTACTTCATTCTTGGCCTGAACCTTCATGTTTTCTAAAGAGCTAATGAAAACACATAACTGCACAGAACCATTTTATGACTTTTCTCTCCTCTGCATAGCTGTGTGTTTCTTCAAACACTGAAGGCCTCTGCAGACGCGATTCCAGCCCCTCAGAGCCACTGCGCACGTCCAGAAGCCATGGTAATGACCACTCCTCACTTCTGACTCAGCAGCACATGATTGTGCGGTTGGCGAACAGTAAATGTATCATACTTAAGGAATTTATGTGTGTAGACAGGAACGTCAGAATGAATGAGGGTGACCCAATATCTAGCTCCATGAAACATACACTCCACCCCTTCTCCTGTACGAATTCTGTTGGTGAATTCCTTCAGCCTCAGTCCTGATCAAGATCCAGCCTACCTGGACCCCATCTGCAATCTCTGGAGGGCAGTGGGCTTGACTTCTCACTTCTTTTGAGATGGGCAAGGCAAGCTTCATTTTGTTTAGGACAGGTTCTCCATGTGTAGCTCAGGCTGACTTTGAACAAATTCCAGACTCTGGGCATTTTTTATCCTCCTGCTTCAACCTTCCAATTGCTGGGATTATGAGGGTGTGCCACCATTCCTATTTGCTTCTGTTCTTTACTGCAATCGAGGAGCTCAAACCCAAGGTCTTGTGCATGCTAGGCAAGGGCTCTAAGACTGAGCTACATTCCTGGTCTGCATGTGTACATCTTTAAGGAAAGCAACCGGGAAGCAAAGTCAGGAACTCGGATGACATTCTAAGCACTGCAGGTTTCTCGTAATACAATCTACCAATTCACTGGTGACACAGTCACCTCATATTGTCATAAGGATAGGTGTGCTGGTTCTCATGCCATAGAACAGAGAACGACATGGTGACTCATGCCTGGAAAACAGCAGTCTTGAAGCTGAGGCAGGAGAATTCTCAGGAGTTCAACATTAGCATGGAAAATAGTATAAGACAGCACCTCAAACAACAGAACAATAACAACAACAACAACAACAACAACAACAAAAAAGCCCAAAAACAAAAATGAAGGAATAAAGGAAAACAAAAGAGCTTAGCGGCCCTCGTTGACTTGGTAAATCTCTTGTATTTTGAATTTTTATTTCCATTAATTAATTGATGGAGCCTGAATTGGCTGGTTTCCCCTCCCTCATCTTCTTGCCCCACTCCTCTACCCCCAATCTACTCCTCTTTTGTTTCTCTTCAGAGAAAAAGCTAGGCCTCCCATGAATATCAACCAGACTTGGCACATTGAGTTGCAGGAGGACTTGACGAATCTTCTCCTTTTGAGGCTGACTAGGAAGCCTAGTGTAGGGAATGGGTCCCATAGGCAGGCAGCCGAGTCAGAGACGATGCTTCCTCCTGCTGTTCGTTGTCTCACATGAAGACCAAGCTACACCTCTGTAACATACGTGCCGAGGACACATTCATGCTCTCTGATTGGCAGGTCAGTCTCTGTGAGCCCATATGAGCCCAGGTTCATGGATTCTGTAGGTTTTCTTCACTAACCTGGACTCCTCAGGCTCCTTCAATCCTTCCTCCCTCTCCTCCACAGGATTCCCCAAGCTGTCCCTAGTGTTTAGCTGTGGGCCTCTGCAATTGTTTCCACCTCATGCTGGATGAAGTTTCTTTGATGACAGTTACGCTAGGCTCCTGTTTGCAAGTATAGCCTAATATTGTTAACGATGTCATGGTGGGCTTTCTCTCATGGTATGGGTTTCAAGATGGCGCAGTCACTTGTTGAGCACTCCTTAAATTTCTGCTCCATCTTTACCCCCGCACATCGTGTAGGCAGGACAAATTGTAGTTTGAAGATTTGTAGCTGGGTTGGTGTCCCCAGTCTCTCTGTTGGAAGTCTTGCTTCATTACAGGAGAGGGCCAGTTCAGGCTTCATATCTCCCACTGCTAGGAGTCTTAGCTGGGGTCCCCTGCATGGATTCCTGGGAGTTTCCTTTGCCGTAGGTTTCTAGCTCATCCCAGAGATGTCACTTCCATTGAAGTTATCTCTTCCAGTAGTCTCTCCCTTTGTCCTCTCCCACCTGATCCCTTCTACTCCCATTCCCACTCCCACGCCCACTTAGTCCCCTCCCCTCATCCACTCATGACCTCTGTTCTGTTTTCCCTTCTCAGTGAGATTCACAAAACCCCACTTGAGCCTTCCTTCTTATTTAGCTTCCTTGGGTCTGTGGATTTTAGCATGGCTGTTCCTTACTTTATGGCTAATGTCAACTTACAAGTAAGTGCATGCCATGTCTGGGTTACTTCACTCAGGACGATCTTTTCTAGTTCCATCCATTTGCCTGCAAATTTCATGATGATGTCATTGTTTTGAATAGCTAAGTAATATACCATTGTGTAAATGTACCGCATTAGCTTCATCCATCCTTCTATTGGGTGACATCTAGGTTGTTTCCAGTTTCTGGCCATTATGAATGAAGCAGCTATGAACATGGTTGAGCAAGTGTCCTTGTGGTAGCATGGACCATTCTCGGGATATATGCCCAGCCTAGGAGTGGTATAGTAGGATCTTGAGGTAGATCTATTTCCAATATTCTGAGAAACTGCCAAAGTGGTTTCCCAAGTGAACTGTACAAGTCTGCATTCACATCAGCAATGGAGAAGTGTGCCCCTTGCTCTACACCCTCAACAGTATGAGCTGCTACATGAGTTTTTGATCTTAGTCATTCTCAGGGCTGTAAAATGGAATCTCAGAGTCATTTTGATTTGCATTTCCCTGATGGCTAAAGATGTTGAGTATTTCCTTAGGTGCTTCTAGACCTGTAGGGATTTCTCTGTCTAGAATTCTCTATATTCCCTTTTTAATTTGTTTATTTTGTTTGTTGATGTCTAGTTCCTTGAGTTGTTTATAAACTTTAGGTATCACCCTTTGTCAGACTGCAGTTGGTGTCACAAGTGCAGGGGGTGAAGCTCAGCTACTAGACATCCCCCTAATAGACACAAGACCTTCAGCTCTGAATAAAACTAGCTGTAGTAAGATGTTTGGAGTCCCAGAAAAAGAAAAAGAATGACACTGAAGCTAGGTGTGTGTGTGTAGGCTCATTTCAGTTGGGAAATGGAGAAAGGAGGATGAAGTGTTACGCTCAGCTACATAGGGAATTCGAGGCTAGCCTACACTACGTGCTACTCTCTCTTACTCAAAAAAAGGGTGTGTGTGTAATAATCCTTCTGCATCCATCCCAGTGTCTGGCATATGCATGTTAGGAGATTTAACTAATGACTAAGGGTGGAGGCAGTGTTTAATGGTCTTTCAGAACTATTCTGATTATAGATGATACAATTTTAAATATCCACATAGATCTCCCTATAGAGAGGATGCATTGTACCATCCAGGAATACACTCTTACAGATGTGTGAGGTTAACCCTATAGTGTGTGGAGCACTCTTGTTTCAATCAGCATTGAGTGCAGGCGGTTTTTAGGAGATGTTGGTTCTCAATGACAACATAGAGTCCAAACTTGATTAAAAACCAAGTTTTAATGTACTAAATGATTTATCTTTCAAAGGAAACCACAAGAGAAAGCAACCATGAGGATGGAGTGGCAGTTCATTCTTCTGTGGCAGGTAAGAACTGGAAAGTAGCATGGGATTATGGGTATTTGTACACAGGATTTGAAAGGAAAGTGTATTTGTGGTTGTCCAGGGAACCTCTAGAGAGGAGAGAGCTCTGTGAAGGAACTGTGGAGGGAGTGATCATTCCTGGGACTTCCTGAGAGTGAATGTGGGGATGAATAACAGACACCAATGTCAGACCCAGACCAGCCAGCATTAAAAGGCACCGCTTTTGCAAGCAGGCCTCTGAGGCTTAGAAGGAAACTAGGGGTGACAGAGTGTTCTTAAGAATACCCCACTTCCCCCAGGTCAAGGAGGGGGCTTGGACCATCATCTGATACTGTGAAAAGGTCTGGGAGGTGTCATGAAGTAGAGGAGGGTCCCTTAGCTGACAGGCAAAGCCATAAAGACAGATTTGAAGTATACCTACCTGCCTCTTCCTCTGCAGACTTGGGTCAGAGTGAAGCCCAGTGGTTTCAAGAGGCCAGGAGTCTGAGTGAGCAGCTGAGAGGCACCTACACCAAAGCCAGTTTCCGCCACATGAACCTGCCAGGAATTGTTCAGCCTCGCACTGACCCCACTTGCTTGGCTGCAGGTGTCCTCATTTCAAAAGCATGTCACCCGGCCAGTGCAAGTGGCCCTGACGATCCCCGAGGTGCCAATCTTAGCTCTGTCATGTGTGTGGGGGGAGGCTGGCAGTGGAAAGACAACCTTCCTGAAGAGGATGGCTTTTCCTCTGGGCATCAGGATGCTGTCCCTGTTGAACAGGTTCCAGCTGGTCTTCTACCTCTCCTTCGCTCCATCAGAGCAGACCAGGGACTGGCCGACATCATCTGTGCCCAGCTCCCAGAGGCAGGAGGATGCATCAGTGAAGTGAGCCTGAGCAGCGGCATCCAGCACCTACAACACCAGGTCCTGTTCCTGTTGGATGACTACAGTGGGATGGACTCCCTCCCCCAAGCCCTAGACACACTGATTACCAAAAACTACTTGTCACGGACCTGCTTACTGATGGCCGTCCATACCAACAGGGTCAGGGACATCCGCCCATACCTAGATACAGTTCTACAGATCAAAGAGTTTCCCTTCTATAATACTGTCTATATATTAAAGAAGATCTTCTCACATGACATAATTCGTGTGCGAAGATTTATATGCTACTTTCATTTTCATAAATATTTACAAGGAATTCAAAAAACACCTCTCTTTGTGGCAGGAGTATGCACTGACTGGCTTCAAAATCCATCTGACCAGCCCTTTCAGGATGTGACCATTTTCAAGTCCTACATGCAATACCTGTTCTTAAAGCACAAAGCTACAGCTGGGCCTCTCCAGGCCACCGTGTCCTCCTGTGGGCATCTGGCCTTGACAGGGCTTTTCTCATCGAGCTTTGAGTTCAGTAGTGATGACCTCGCAGAGGCAGGAGTTGATGAAGATGAAGAGCTCACCACCTGCTTGATGAGCAAATTCACCGCCCAGAGGCTGAGACCAGTCTACCGGTTTTTAAATCCTCTGTTCCAAGAGTTTCTTGCTGCCATGAGGCTCTCAGAACTCCTAGGTTCAGATAGTCAAGAAGACCAAGATCTGGGACTGTATTATTTGAGACAAATTAACTCACCTCTGAAGGCTATGAGCATCTACCACACTTTTTTGAGGTATGTCTCCAACCACCCTTCCTCAAAGGCAGGGCCAAAAGTTGTATCTCATTTGCTTCAGTTGGTGGATGAGAAAGAGTCCCCAGAGAACATGTCTGAAAATGAGCATTACATGAAGTTCCATCCAGAAACTTTGCTGTGGAGTCAGTGTCTTAGAGGGCTGTTGCAGCTGTCTCCTGAATCTTTCTCTTTGTTCATTTCAGAACGTTTATTGAGCATTGCCCTAAACTTTGCTTATCAAAGCAACACAGTTGCTGCATGCTCTCCAGTTATTTTGCAGTTCCTTCAAGGGAGGACACTGGATTTGAAAGTACTGAATTTACAGTACTTTTTGGACCACCCAGAAACCCTGTTATTATTGAAGAGTATTCAGGTCTTATTTAATGGGAATAACAGGGTACAGAGAATTGATTTTTCTCTCATGGACAAATCTTTTGAAAAAATACAGCCACCAACTATAGATCAGGACTATGCCTTTGCCTTTCAACCTATGAGTGAATGCCAGAGAAATTTAGCTGAAAAGGAAAACATAATAAAGAACTATGATGATATGAAATATCAGGATCCACTAAATATTAGTAGTGGCTATTGGAAACTATCCCCCAAGCCGTACAAGATCCCTAGGCTGGAAGTTGGAGTGAACAACATGGGTCCGGCAGACCAGGCACTGCTCCATGTCCTAATGGAAATCTTCTCAGCTTCACAGAGCATTGAGTTCCATTTATTCAACAGCAGTGGCTTTCTTGAAAGCATCCGCCCAGCTCTGGAGCTGAATAAGACCTCTGTCACCAAGTGTTCCATGTCCAGGCTGGAGCTCAGCAGAGCAGAACAGGAGCTGCTTCTCACCCTGTCAGCCCTGCAGTCTCTTGAGGTCTCA
>NC_046156.1:109707859-109716770 GCF_011064425.1 Rattus rattus
ATTCACAGACACAGAAATAACTGTAGAAATTTCTAACATGTTTTATTTTTAGTTTCTTGCAAATTGAAAGCTAGAATGACAGGTATGTTCACAAATGAATTTTATTTTTATTTATATATATTACATTGCTTTAATGTTGACTTTACATCTTAAACATCTTACATATCCACATGTAGAAAAGACTGAAATGTTTTTCACCTGTCTAAGAAATACATAAGATACAATGACATATGAAAAGACATAAGAGTAGTGGAAGGAAAACAATAGAATCTAATTTAAGATGTGAACTGGCACCATGATTATAAATTTGGAAAAAGAAAATGTTTACAAACATGTATAAAAATGGCAAAGAAAAGAGACCGGAAATTTTACTGCCCTGAGGGAAAAATAGTGTCTTTTTTTCTCTTCAACATTTGTTGTATGTTCTAAAAGTACAAGTAAAGCAGTGTCCTCTTTATAAGTAGGAAATGATTGTTACAATGGGTTTTCTAAATTTATTGTATTGATAAGGTTCTGTGACACATCTATGCATGCCTTGGGTCCTGGAATCCTTATTAAGAGTAACATGGGTAGCCCTCCTTTAAACAAATGATAAACTGGCCAAGAAATAAATTAGGGAAACAACATACTTTACAATAGCCAAGAATAACATAATATATCTTGGTCTAACTCTATCTAAGAAGTGAAAGACGTATATGACAAAAACTTCCAGTCACTGGAGAAATTGAGGAAGACATCTGAAGAAGGAAAGATCTTTCGTACTCATGGATCTGAAGGATTAACATAGTAAAAATGGCCATCTTACCAAAAGCAATCTACAGATTAAATAAAATTTCTATCAAAATTCCTACATGATTTTTAAAGACCTTGAAAGAACAATTCTTATCTTCATATAGGAAAACAAAAATAATCCCGAACACTAAAAGAAATTCTGGAGGAATCATCATTTCTCATCTCATGCTATACTACAGAATAACAGTGATAAAAGCTATATGGTATTGGTATAGATACAGACAGGTTGATCAGCAAAATTGAATTGAAGACACAGAAATAGGTGTGACACACACACACCTATAGACACCTGATTTTTGACAAAGAAAGTAAAACCTTACAGTGAAAAAAAGAAAGCATCTTCAAGAAATGGTGCTGGTCTAACTGGATGCCTGCATGTAAAAGAACGCAGATAGATCCATATCTACTACCCTGCACAAGCTCAAGTCCAGGTGTATCAAAGACCTCAATGTAAAGCCAGAGACATTAAATTTAATAGAACAGAAAGTGGGGAATAATCTTGAACTTATTGATATAACTTTTGAATAGAATACCAGTGGCTCAGGCTCTAAGATTAAAAATTGACAAATGCGACCTCATGAAACCAAAAAGCTTCTGTGAGACAAAGGACACTGTGAATAGGACAAAACAGTAGCTTAAAGGTTGGGAAAAGATCTTCACTGGCCCTATGTCTGACAGAGGGCTAATATCCAAAATTTAAAAAGAACTCAAGAAGTTGGACACCAACAAGTCAAATAACACAATTAAAATTTGGGTACAGAGCTAATCAGAGAATTCTCAAAAGAAGAATCTTGAATGGCCAAGAAACACTTAAAGAAATGCTCAACATCTTTAGTCATCAGGGAATTATAAGTCAAAACAACTGTGAGATTTGTTCATATATATATATATATATGTATGTATGTATGTATGTATGTATGTATGTATGTATATATATATATTTAGTAGTACTTTTAAAATTCCAGAAGTCAAACAATAGCATCTTACTGGAGATACAATCACAAGACCAGATTCAAATGGCATATGTATGTATATATGCGATATATATCGCATTTTTTATATTACTATGATCCAGCTAGTTCAGCAATTGTCTACCAATAGAAATTTCAACAATCCAGTACTTGTTCAGTCCAAGAGGCTGGGTATTGCAGTTGGACTTCAATATGTCTTCAGCCCTATAAGTTTCACAGCTGACAGGGAAACAAACAATCTTTGTGAGGTGAACTCAAGTTCACCACCATTTTAGCAACCACTGGCTCAAAGCTTCCCAAAGTCTGACCTCATGGTTTATTTTCTCACATATTTAGACATAGTAAAAACTTGGGGGAAAATACCCATGTGACGATTATCACAACAAAGTCTCAAGGTGGGCTATATCAAAACTCCCTTGCAAAGTCTACCTCTATAGCAAAGCACTTGTGACTTTTACAGTAAGAATGGGTTCTATTGTTTGATAAACAGTGCTCAGGAGGGAAGGCTTAAGGAGGAAGGATTTGTAACAAGCATAAGGGTGGATTCTGCTGATAGAAAATGCAAAGTACATGGGACCTCTTTCATAATGATAGCTTCTATTTACTGAGAGACAGAGTTTGGGATTAGAATCTAAACAGTACTGTGACTTGGGAGGGGATTTTGGTGAAGCCTTTCTCCATAGAATAGTAAAAAGATCGCCAGGTTGTTAAATAACAACCCAGTTTCTCTGTGAACGAGCATCAGTCATTTTCTTCCCTTGAAGATTAAAAAAAAACCTTTTGGTTGAATAATTGAATTTTCTAATACTTTCTGTGAGCTGAGCCTCCTACATCAGCATATGCTGCCATCCTACTTGTACCCAACCAATGGTATGAAGTCAGGAACCCTTGTGGTTGAATAGGGGAAAGGCTAGAAGAGGTTGAGGAGGAGGGTGGCCCCTTGGGAAGACCAGCAGTCTCAACTGAACTGGATCCCCAAGATCTCTCAGACTCAGAGCCACCAACCAGACAGCATACACTGGCTTCTTTGAGACCCACGGCACATAGACAGCAGAGGACTGCCTGGTCTAGCCTGAGTGAGAGAAGGTGCACCCAGCTCTTGAGAGATTTGGGGCCCCAGTGGGGAAGCCTGCCTACATAGCAAGTTTGACCTGACATGGGACACATGTGTGTTTGTCAAAAACATGACTAGAGTGACTTTAGCAATATGAAGGTGGTAGTAATTTCCATGTGCTTTAATGAACATAATTATCTCAGACAATTTAAGTTAGAATATATGAAGATGTCCTTGACATATTTTTTAAAGTTTGTAATTTATATTTATTATTTTATTATTAATTTTTAAATGTCTTCTTGGATGATATAAATCTTTGTAGATACATGGTTTAGCTATAAACCCAATAGAATTAGACTCTCCAAAGGGCCCATCCATTGCCGTTAGAAACACATCATGAATCCCAGTTAGGCCAACCAAGCTTTGGCAGGACATTTTGTTCATTTGCTTGTAACTATCTCCTATATCACAGAAGTTTACTCTAAAATCCTTATAAATTTTATCATTTCTTTAATGCTTACTATCTTGCACTTTAAGAGTATCACAGCTCTAGTTTATAGTTACCTGTAGTTGGAAGATAATCTAATTTCTCTCATAAATGTTAAGTCTGCAGAGTCATCTACGTATACAGAATAAATCTCAAAAATCTCTGACCTGTATCTGACTAGAATACCCCATCTTTACTAGGCAAAGCTACATCTCAAAGACACAAAATGAGCAAAGCAAAAGAAAGAAATTACCACAAAGCAAAGGGAATTCCCTCCTCTGTTATTTGTTCTTCATGTTCCCAATCATGGAAGCACGACAGGAAATGCAATTACATTTCCTGTCACTCATGGATTTTCTAACCCTTTAAGCTTTTCTAAATACATTGCTCTATATTCTAATATCTCATCTGCTCTCATGAAAGTTATCATCTTTTGCTGTCACAGGGTACAGGATGGAAGGTACAGGGCACACACACACACACACACACACACACACACACACACACACAGAGATTGTTCCTTGGCCTCACACCAATCTTTTTCATTGTTCACTGATCTTACTTCATGTGTCTTAACTATTCTGAGTTGGACTCAGCTCTTAACCCCTCACACCATGTGCTCCACACTCTTGGGCAATGTTTGCACTGATTCTCTGGCTTCCTCTGATAATACTGATTATCTGAATATTCCTCCCCTTGAGGACTTCTGTATAAGCCTTAAACTTCAGGGCTGTTGTCATTTCTTTTCCCACCTCTGCATTTGTTATAGAGTTAATCATTTCCTGGTCTGAGCTCACACAGAGAGAATAATGGGATTCATCACATTGCTTTATCAGTTTTAATTTAATTTTAATTTTCTCTGTGAAAATGAGTATGTTCTCTTTTTTGTTAAAATAGTGCAGATGGTAACAAACCTCACTGTGACTGTTTGCCTCTATTCCACTTTCCTATGTATAGTTCCAAGTGTGTGTCTCTTTAGCTTCATGAAATTATGTCTAATAAACCCTAAGACACGTACAGCTCTTCATTGGATTCCTCAGCCTTCTGCCCTATGCCTATTGTTGGAACATGATTTCTGTGAAGAAAATCTCTGGAGACTATCAGTTCGCCTCTTTTGAATTCTCACTCCTACTTTTGATTGCCTTCATAAATTTTCTCTTCAAAAAATGCATATGGTTTGTTCATTTGTTTGTTTTATATGCTATTCTATGTGTTATATTTTCAGTGGAAGCCTTAGTCTGCTTGAATCTATGCTGTCCCACATCAAAATACCTTCTAGAATAAAGAAGCACAATAGTTATTTCTTATGCTATTGACTAAAAATATTTGCTAATCTAGTCATTGTTACTCCTTATTAATAAACAAAAATGTATATAAGAATGTAAGTTTTACAAATATCTGTCTGGTATTTATTATTATTATCTGTAATTTCTCTGCCAGATATCAGCAATGCACTGGTCATACAAATAGATTCAATGCTGCCATAAATCAAAATTCAAATGTAGTAGAACAAGTAGATGTTAAATGAATAATGCTATGTGTAAATACCGTATTAGTTAATGTTACAAAAATATATTAATAATGATAACAATAATTAACATTTGTGGACCTTTATTTGCTTGCTTATATGTCACCTTGTAGGTATGGTGTTTCTTTCTCTTATCATCAGCTCACACTGCTATTATTCTGCTTTAATTTACCTATCACTTACTGCTATCTCTTACTTATTGACTGGTTGGATGACATTGTTTATTTCCATCATCATAACTGAACCGTTTCACTTGTTATCAGTAGTTTTTTTAAATGGTAGGTCATCAGTTCAATGATAAGTGTTCTTTCTCTGTATTCATTTTAAATCCATTATAGCAGGCTAAGAAACAAACAGCAGAGGAGATCAGGCTTTAACAAGTATAATAACTTAATAAGGAGCATGGGGTCTTTAAAATGTGATTAAAAGCCAACTCTGGATTAACATTATGGACCTCATATTTGGGTGGGGGTTATCTCTGACTTTTTTGCCTGCTGTTGGGACCCTTTTATTCCTAATGGGTGCCTCATGCAGTCTTGATATTGTAACTTGTTATGTCATGTTTGGCTGTATTCCTGGGAGGTCTGCTCTTTTCTGAAAGGAAATGGAGGAGGAATGAATCTGGAAGAGAGGGGAGGTTGGAAGGATAATTGAGAGGAGTGGAGGAAGTAGAAACTGTGGTTAGGATGTAAGGTTTGAGACAAGAATTGATAAGTAAATAACAAAAGAAATAGAGATAAGTTGCATGCACAAAGAAGTAGGAGATATCATGTCATGGTTATGGAGACAGACCAGAATGATATAGCTATAAGTCAAAGAGTACAAAGAGATACCATAAATGAGAAGAGGAGATGATCATATTCTTGCCATATTTTCAATTTTACCTGGTGAAAAATAACTCTGGATTCTATGAGCCCTGGAGGATAAATAATTGTTCTGTTAAGCCACCATATTTCTGGTCATAAACAATAGAAGACTATAAGTTTGGTATTTCTATCATGATCCCCATTTTATCAGCATGAAAAATGAGACATAAAGATGTGAAACAGTTTCTATCTGATTACACCTGTACTTGTTAAAAGTGGAAATCAAGTTTTAACAATTTGAAAGATTTATCACTGTGTTGTGGGATTCTAGATGTCTGTCGGCGCCAGCACCGACAAGGTACCGAGAATCGGGCAAAAGCCTGTGGGATGAAAAAACACACACACACACACACACACACACACACACACACACACACACACACACACACAGGTTATTCGTGTCAGGCCAGAAGAGGAAGAGAGCTTCTGGTTTCTTTATTGACCAAACTATATATCCAAAGAACAGCACTTAGCAGGTATCTGCCAAGCACAGTGGGGAATCCTGGCTGAGACTTCGGTAACAAAGGACCGACTATGTGACCTGAATAAATTAGGAAAATAGCCAGGAAGGCCAACCTAATTCTTCTGAAAACATTCCGTGAATGCAAACTTCTTGTGCCATAAATAACAGGGAGAGGCTTTTGATCCTACAATCTAAGACTAAGGCCAGACAGTGACAAGGTAACCAGGCCCAAATCCAATAGGGCTCCCACAGATGTCCTCTTGACTTCACTGAGAGCTAGAGTCAAAATGTGAAGGGTAGGTCAGAATAGGAAAAAACTTGGGAAGAGGAGCACTCCTAAGAAAAGGAAAGTTGGCAACTCCTAAAATGAAATCATGACTGTTTTGAAAACTTGTAGGACAAAATCAGTGAGGAAGACTTGTTCATACTATGGAGAATTCTAAATATTTTGATTATCCTAGTTCTATAGAAAAGAATAAAGGACTTTGTATAATTGAACAATATCATCAGGTTTTCATTGTAGAGTCCATAATGAAAAATTAATCAAATCAAGGTAAGAGAAGGATGGAGAACATCTTCAGAAACTTCTCAGAAGTCCAGGCAGGAGTCTTAGACTGAGATCATGACAGTGGAGAAGGAGAAAAGTGCACATATTTGAGGGAGAAACATGAGCTAGGTTAGTTTAAATGAGAGAGAGGCATCAGACATGAATTTGTTGTTTCTAGCATTAGCATGGTACTGATAGAATTGTAAATTCATCAGAAGAAAAGTGTTGGGAGGGATTGTTATTGTTACAGAATGAAATAAAAATATGGGCTTGTTGTAATTTGAGTGTCTGTAAGAAAAAGTATAGAGAGAGCATGTTGGTCATTGGCTCTATGGAACTGTAGTAAAGAGAAGCTACATCCCAACTCATTTAGAAGAATAAAGTCAGGGAGAAGTTTTAGAATGAGAAAACAGTCATAGAACAAAACGTAAAGAATTATAGCCTTGAAATCTGATGAGTCAGACATAGAAATAAAAGAAATGGCCAGATAAGCAAAGAAAAGAGAGTAGAGTTGCATATAGCATGAAACATTAGGTTCGTGAAAATCTTATTGTCAATTTCTCAAGGTGTTACTGAGCATCATTGAAAGATACTGCTATGGGAAACAGGAGCATTTGAACGCTGTATTAAATAGTATTTTGGTACTCGAATAAAGTTTATTTTTCTTCAAGGACTATAGAGAGATCATAAATATCTATAGGTACCTATTAGAGATAAAATAAGATGCCACTTCTTCCAGTATATGCTGTAACATTACATGGACCACTACAAGTTCACTCTTTAACAATTCAATACACAAACGTTTTAAGCCACAGTGTTCAGTTCCTTGGCCCTCATAGGCTTATAATGCAAAATGCATTCAGGCAAACTACTCAAAATTTCAAAGAGCAAAGTTTCAGGATACCCTCTTAACTGTGAGTCTCTGTTATTTGCCATAGAATTAGGAAGTCCACTGTGCTTCTCGTAGAAGCAACAGGGAACTATACTCATAATTCTTCAACATGTAACTGTGTAACAGAATGTGAACAATAACAACACTAGTAGACATGCTAGGATGGAAGAAAGAACTCTCACAGATTCCAAGCCCTGGAAAAAGAACTATAGACAACTAGTAATTAACGAGAGAGGAAGAGTTAGGGATGAGCTCCCATACCGATATGACCATACCTGAAATCATATACATACAAGCAATTGCAGGTTGGACTCAGCAGGCTTTTTTGAAGTATTTGTGCATGTTTTTTAATGTAATTATAGCAATCTTTAAAAGATCATGCTTAGGGGAAGAGAGATGGGTGGTACATGAAAGAGGTCAGAGGGGAAAGAGAAAGAGGACAAATGCTTTAATTGTAGTTTAATTTTAAAAGATGAAAATATATATTTTTTGTATTTTCTTATATAAAAGGTAGAAAATTAAAAAAAAAAAAAAAAAAAGAAAAATAAGAAAGTGAAGACTAGGCACCCAGGAAGGAAAAGACCAAACTAAACCAAGATTAAACCTCAGCAGAGAAAATACCAAACCTCGCAACTCTATGGTAGGCAACTCTGTGGTTGGTTTCAGTAGCTGTTTAGACCCTTACCACAATATGCCCCTCAGTCTTGCATCTGGTATGCATGTAAACCACTATCATGATAAATGATTTTGCCAAATTCTGATGCCTGATGAAGATGCAGCCTGGCCCCTTGGATCACAGTTGTATTTGTCTCTGTATGACTTTCCTGCATTGTTATGGCCATGAACAGGAAATATTTCACACTATTGTCAGTTTAAGCTCTGTCCTTTCAAATGAATTTTGATTTTTACAAGATTAAGGCCTTCAGTGGGTGTTTTTTTCTTTAGTATATATTTCCTATTGTTTCAGAGCAAAATGGCATGTCTCCATTTAATAGCATTAACCATTTCAATAGCTGGAGCTGATTTTTTTTTTTTTTTTTATTAACTTGAGTACTTCTTATATACATTTCGAGTGTTATTCCCTTTCCCGGTTTCCGGGCAAACATCCCCCGCCCCCCTCCCCTTCCTTATGGGTGTTCCCCTCCCCACCCTCCCCCCATTGCCGCCCTCCCCCCAACAGTCTAGTTCACTGGGGGTTCAGTCTTAGCAGGACCCAGGGCTTCCCCTTCCACTGGTGCTCTTACTAGGATATTCATTGCTACCTATGAGGTCAGAGTCCAGGGTCAGTCCATGTATAGTCTTTAGGTAGTG
>NC_046156.1:110043890-110205555 GCF_011064425.1 Rattus rattus
AGAAAACACACTTGGTATGCACTCATTGATAAGTGGATATTACCCAAATGCTCAAATTACTGATGCATAGAATGCAGAATGACACATGAGATTCTAAAATGTTTCACTCTTCTTAAAAGGGGAACAAGAATACCTCAGGGAGGAATAGGTAGGTAAAGCTTAGAACAGAGGCTGAAGGAATACCCTTCAGAGCCTGCTCCACATTTGGCCTATATACATGTTAGCCACCAATCAGACAAGATGGATGAAGCAAAGAAGTGCAGGCTGACAGGAATGGATAGATCTCTGAGAGATGCCTGAATATGGCAAATACATAAGCAAATGCCAGCAGCAAACTATCTAACTGAGAACGGGACCCCTCCTCACAATCAAAGAAAGGCTGAAGAGATTGAAGGGGCTTGAGACCCCATATGAACAACAACCTAAAACCAGAGCTACCAGTGACTAAGCCACTACCTGGACTGACTATAGATTTGGACTCTTGGACCATGAGGTAGGAATGAATATCTTTAGTAAGATCACTATTGATGGGGAAGACCTTGGTCTCCATGCAAGACTGAACCCCAGTGAATGTGGTTGTTGGGGAGGTGGAATGGGGAGGATGGGATGGAAACGCCCATCGATAAGGAGGAAAGAGATATGTTCACCCAGAACCAGAGGAATAACATCAATGTAAATAAATCTCAAGTGAAAAAAAAAAAATTTATCATCTTACCAAAAAACACCATAGACTTAAGGTACTTCTAATAAAAATTCCAATACAAGATTTATGAATTATGAAAAGGATGTACAACCGCTTAGAAACAAATTAAAAACAGCAAGGAAAAGCAAACAAAAATAAATGAAAACCAAAAAGTGGAACAAAAACTAAATAACAAAACAAATAAAGAATTCAAACCATCCAAATAAATAATAGAAAACCTGAAGTATCAACAATTCCCTCTGATTTTAACCCATACACCAGAGTGATGACTATAATAAAACCTAAAGTATATTGACATAAAAAACAGTCAGACGGATCAATAAATCAAATCGTAATTCAAGTAAACCCTTGGGAATCTTAGAATTTTATTGACAGCAAACTGAAAACTACAGCAAAGATAAAAAAGATAAATATTCAGTTAGACGAAATTTCAGTGGTAGAGCCCTTTGTATAAGTGTTTAATAAACTTTGTTCGGTCCCAGCTCCAAAAAAGAATAAAAAAAGATAAGACTAAAAATTATGAAAAGTCGACATTCTATGTATATATATACAGATCCATTTTACCCTGTATAAAATCATTACCGTTGATTAAAGGCCCCAAACATAGAAATCAGAGTATATTTTAAATCCAATAGTAGTATGGTAGACAATAAACTTGATCAGCATTTGCACAGAGACAAATTCTGAACAGAACACTACTATTTGAGGTAATTAAAGTCTAATTATTAAAGAACAAACAGAAAAGTTCTTGTAAAGCAAAATACAGCAAAATGAGAACCTAAAGAATGGTTGCATTTCATCAACTCTACATCTAACAGAGAGAACTTACATCTACACATACAAAGAACTCAAGAAATTCAAACATCACAAAATAACCTAATATAGTCAGAGGAAATTAAGTTAATAAGAATTTCCATGCAAAAGACATTTTCTAATGGTTCACAGAAGCACCAACAATAAAGTATTGAAGACAGTGCCTGGAAACTTACAGAACAGCAGAAGTTACCTACCAACCAGAGCTCCCAGGGGACTAAAACCACTCATTCAAAATGTACTCATGAACTGAATTTGGCACACAGCCAAAATGGTAATACCAATTGAAGAGAAGCCCCTGTCTTGCCAAGCTTCAAACCCCAGGGCAGGGGTAATGTCAGGTGAAGGCATGTGGGGTGACGAGAGGAGCCACCTTAGAAGAAGCAGATCAGATGGATAGGGGCTATGGATAAAAACCAGGAAAATAATAACATTTAGCAAAAGAAAAGAATGAAATGTTTGCATCACAATATCATCCAGAGACTAGACTGTACAATCTCTTAGATTCCATATTTTGCTAATATAATAAAGGTGATCAAAAATCTAAATAGCATCATGTGTTGATTAGGGAGAGTAAGGAACACTCCACTGTTAATAGATGGAAATTTCATGAATTCGGGAAAATTGCCTGTGTTTCCCCTAGAAAACTGGGAAACAGGCTCCACCAAGAACCAGGTATTCTCAAAGATGAACCAACAACCCACAAAGACACACTAGCTCAAATATTTTTATAGAAGCTCACTCGGCTAGCCAGAAACTGGAACCACTCCATTGTCCTTCTACTAAAAACCACAGACACACAGAAGCCACCCTGAAGAAACCCCAAGAAGGGATGTTTAATTCTACCTGTAAGGCTAATAAATTATTATTAAAAGTTGTAGGTTAAGAAAATGGGAGCAGGGTAGGCGGGGTGAAGAACAGGACGGATGCAACCAGGAGGACCACAGGAGAGCCAATTGAGAGAGAGAAATCAGAAATTAGTTGAAGAGCTGAGAAAACGCAGAACTGTGTCAAGGGAAAGTTTCTGGGAATTGATTACGTGATCAGCACTCTTTCCTAAAATAGAGGATAAGTGGACCTGAAATGACTGAAATTTTCAGTAATCTTTAGATGAGACATCCAGTGATGGAGGAATACCAACCCACTCAAAATATTTGACCTCCAAATTTTGTCTCTACATACAAAATGTGGCAGGACAGATGAGGCAGGCGTGAGGGGAATGCACAACCAACGATTGACATGACAAGTTCAATTCTATGAGAGTGGTTAAATATGACAGAATAATCAAAGACTTCAAGAGCATTGCCAGACAGGAGTTTAGTAGCAATTGTCACTGTTGAGAGGCTTTAACCAGTAAGCCCATAGTAAAACAGGGTGCAGAGAACCACAGTAAAATGTTAAGGGACCAGGGAATCTTAGAGAGACAAAGAATTGAAGGATCCACAAGAAAACAATAGAATTGGCAAACAGGGCCTATAGGGACTCATAGAGCCTGAATTGCTTTTTGATTTATAGAATAACTGTGGCACCTGGTGTCCAGGGAAGCCAAGAATCTGAATACAGGTTGTTCTTTAACTCTGTTGCTTGCCTGATCCATTTCTACTTGAAGTAGAATCTTTAAGGCTGTTTTGTTCAGTTTTAATAGAGAATTCACCCAGACCTATCAATCTTATTATGTCAAAGAATGAGTATCCATCGGAGGGGAGGAGAGGTCTGAGAAGAATCGGCAGCTGTGATCAGGATGTAAAATTAATGTTCCTTAATCTAATAAAAAGTAAGTGTGGCTGAAAATAGGTTAAGGACAGGGTCTATAACAGTACACTAAGGAGTAAAGAATTAAGGCAAAGCGGCACTGAAGCCAGCATTAAATTTCAAAGAGCCAAGAAAAATTTAACCTAGAAAGGCACCTTTATTTTCCCTCATTTTATTAGTTTCAAGACCTTTCATACTTTTAGTTTTCAACATCATATTCTTCACCTCCTCAAAAGTCAGATTCATCTTATATCAGTTATGAGCATTTTATCCTCTTTCTTTTAGCCCATCATACAGTTTGTCCTGCTTCCATATTCTTGATTCGCCATCCACCGCCGTGAGGATAGACCCTGCTTTAAACTCTTAAAATGGATTTTTCCTTTCTAGTACATCCATTCTAAGATATTCCTGGAGATAGAGATTGAAACTTTAACCAGAGTTTCTCCCATGTTAAGATTTTATATTTGAGCTATATGGGTCTTCTGTGTTGTCTCAACTATTAGGTTTCAGCACAACCTCACAGAAGTGGGACTGTAGCAGATATCTTTTTAAAGCATGATGTAATTTAAATTCAACCAAGGAAACAGGTCAAAGTGCTGTATCCCTCAGAGAGTTTATGGTAAATAGCTTCCTACCAAGCACTGTGGAGGTGTTATAATTATGATATTCATTGACATCACCTGGAAGATGGCCTGGGAAGGACTATACATTGTGTTTCAGATTCTTGGTTGGTACCATTGGAAAGAGAAATATGTCATGATGGGCAAATTGGGAAAGTCGTGGAAGAAATAGCAAGCAAGAACACAACTAAAGCCAGTTCATTAATTTAACACTTTTTTTTCTAAAGGTATTGTTTTCTTACATTGTTATTATTATTTTTCTAGATATATTTTTTTTCATGAGAGAAAAGGTGTATTTGTGTAGGAAAACAAGTTGTAAAGGAAAACTCAAATCCAATTATGTTTCTGGTCAATAATTTTTCAATTTGAAAATTCAAAAATCTACCTTGTTTCAAAATATGAGTATAAATAGTGTGTTAAACCACATTATATAACAATGAAATGTTCTGTATTTATCTATGAAATTTGAAAACTTATATTAGAAATTATCATTTTATTGAAAAATCCTTCCCTTGTGCGTATGTACATTAGCTACTTATTATTTTAACTATTTTTTTTTTTTTTCAATTTCATTCACCGTTTTGAATGGGAAAATTTGGAAAAGTTGTCATTATGAAAATAAAAATCAGAATATTATATGATGCGGAGTAACATCATATTGTATTTTCTTTATCACATTCTGTTACTCATGAAATCTTCCTCCTGTAACAAATTGAATGGAAGGATGCTTGATCTGTCAAGGTAGGGAAGGGAGGAGGAAGGAGGGATGAAGAACACTATTGAAGAAGTGGTGGATGGGATGAGGTTTTGTCAGGGATAGTAAAGGGGGATAAATTGAAAAAACAAAAAAATGTCAATAAAGTTAAATGTCCAATATCCTAGAGATTGTCTATTGGTTTATAACTATTTTCTTACATGATGATGAACTGAAGGTCTGTATGGCTCACTTTCTTTTCAGGAATTTTAATTACTGGAAGATCTCTTGAACTTTCACTTTGTTGTTTTGTGCTTATGTTCTATGTTATTACAATTTGTAGTTATTTGGGTTTTTTAAGATTTGAATATAGCCATGCTTTACACATTTGGAATAGTATAATATTGTATTGAAAAAGTCTGGATCTGTTCATAGATATTATGAAAATAAACCTTCAAGCCCAATCGTACAATTGTTTAAACCTCATAGTATAACTCTTTCAGTTTCTCGTCACCTATAAATGGGAAAAGGTATATCCTATAGTAGACATATTTTTTGTGTGTCAAGTTACTGCTAAATCATTGGATAATATTAAATTGATATAGGAATTGTATGTGTCCAATGTTTGAAAATTTTGCCAACATTTTTTTTTCTTTATAAAATTAGAGCTATACCATATGTTCTATTTTGCTTAGAATTGTTTTATTCTGGTCATCAGATTCTTGGATAAGATCAGAGTATGAATGGGAGAGTTTTGTATTTTCCTTCTGAATGAGACAATTGGTAGATAATAAAGTGTGGAGTGATGTTTGATATGATAGTAATGTTGTGATATATTGTCACTTATGATTCAAAATTAGGCCATCTGTTATTCAGTCTCTATAAGATAAGAAACGTTTGGGTTGGAGAGATCTTCCTGTTGTTACTCAGCATTGCTCTTTAGAAACGGAATAAGAGTTCAAAATACCATCCTAACATGGCATATTATGCGTTCTAGGCCAATAAAACAACAAATAAAAGGACAATTTCACCTGAACACAGACCACAGTAAATTTTTTCTAACACCATTCTTGGATCACATTACACTGACCATCTGTCTCATAGTTTCACCACCTCCCTTCTCTGCCACGTGAGGTCATTCCTCAATCAGGTAAACCACAATCCAATTTGTATTCTTTTGTCAGATATTCACCACAAAATTGACAAAGTAACTAACAAAGTCAAAGCCAACCTAAACCTAGTATGAGCTGATGTAGAAGAAGGCATTAACTATTGTTTTTATTCAGAATTCTTTTTGAAACTTTCTGCCTCTTAAAGATATACTTGTTAAAGTATGAGCAGGATTGATCCAAATTACTTTTAAAGACTAACATCCCACCTGACAAATGGCCTATGGTAGAGAGTTGAAAAATGACCTTATCCCTCGTGACACCTCTATAATGAAGGCTTCCATATGTCAACCCGAAGTAATGTTTACTACCAGGGGTAATTGTTTATTGCCTATGCACTTTAAATAAAAGAGACAGCTTTAATTCTTCACCAGCTTAAAAGTCCCATGAAGTAAGGGAGATTATAGAGACCTTGATAGTTGGTGTTGGGGTCATTGGAGATTTTGACCAAAGCTGGTAAGACCTTCGATTCAGTGAGATCATACGTGTGACCTCAGGATGCAAGCAACTATATGTATTTTGGATCATCCTGATGATGGATGATTTAGTTCTAGAATCAAAAGTTGCGAGTTTAGTGATGATCACAGTACCAAGGTTATCTAAGGTCAGACTTGATTTTTATCAGAATTTTACTGTGACGAAATTAATGGATTGCAGAGAAAGGTTGATAGATGATAGGTGATAATGAACTAGAGATTGTGAGATGAAAATGACAGATAGATGATAGATACATAGAAAGATAGGTATAGACAGACAGATAGATGATAGAATATGAAGAAGACATGTTCTTATCTTTAAAAAGTAAGTAACTGTTTCTGGACATATTTTTCTTATTTCATAAAACATTAGAGTAGCCTCTGTGTTCACTTCGCACCAGATGAAATCTAATTATGTTATTTTGTAGATACTATATTCTCTTAGGCAGCTGTTGTCTCTGAATAATAAATTTATAGAAAGAGTTTGGAAGACTATTTTTTGGATCTTTCTAAGATGAGTGTGTGCTTATTTAAGGCCTCATGTCCTGGAAGATCCAGTTTGAATGCAGAAATCTGACTTCATAAGAATTAAATTCTGTCTGACATTCAGGTCTCACTAAGCAATGAGAAAGATATACAGACATTGGATAAAGATGCTTTTTCAAATAAATATAACTAAATGTAGATTGTGTGTGATGGTTTTATAGAAGAAGCTGTCAACACCAGTATACACAGGAGTACAAAACATGTTTTATTTAAACTCTTTGAGCTCCGCTTGAAGTCATCTTTAGTGTTCGAAACTCACTGAAATAATTTGACTTGAAACACCTTTGTGTTAACCTCCATATTAGGACAGGGACAAGACAACCTCACCAAGCTACTTGACTTTTACTTTCCCATAGTTTGGTATGTCTACATTTCTGTCTTCTTTTCACATTGTGCCATTCAAGTTCTCCAACAAGGAAAGTGTACTATTTCACAGTCCATGAGAATGGAACCATGTTTTTCCTCCCACAGAGTCTTAGTCTCACTTCATTTTAATTGAAGATTGCAACAGGTTAAATATTTAAGAATCAAGCACTTATCCTTTCTATCCCCTCTTATTTACCTATTTGTTAAAATAAGGCCCTATTGTCCTTCCAACAACTTTAATTCCTGGCATCTCAATGAATGTCTACTAAAGTTGAGTAAATATTAGCAAGAACACATATCAGCCTCCTAAATTTAAGAAAGTAGGAAATGTTAAAAGAAGGTAGATGTGCTATGATTTTACTGTAACTGATATTAAAGTTTCTGAAAGATCCATAAGAAAAATACTACAGAAACAGACCACATAAAATTTAAATATATTTAATAGCATATAAGAATAAAAATTGACTGGAAATCTAGATGCTTGCCTACAAAAATAGTGCTGGGAATGTTATATATTTGATTGTTGTAGAGATATATGGAATAGTAGCAGGAGATAGGAAAAGCCTTTGAGAGAATAAAGACCTAAAAAAGGAAAGACAGGTTAGGGGTGGGGTAAAGAGGAAGAAAAGAGGTTGAAGAAAGGCATAAGAGGAAAAGGAGGAGGAAGAGGAAGAAAAGGAATGAAAGAACAGAGATGGTTTTTTCCGACCTGAACATGGTTGAAGCTCAGTAGTTGTTCATTCTTGCAGGTAATGCTAACTACTTGCAGATTGCCCTGATTAGCCTTTCCTCTGTGATGGGAAATAGCCAGTCTGGCCACACCAATAAAAGTCCATTGGGAGTTTATTTTGATATTGCCTATATGTGAAGATCTGGGATTTGGAGAGATGAGGTGTGAGCTCCAGAACCAAATCTTGGAAATTTCAGATACCACCTCAGGGAACCCTCAAGTCATTGGTGCTTTTAACAAGATTTTGTTTTGTTTGTTTGTTTTTTTTTTTGTTTGTTATTCGTTTGCTTGTTTGGTTTTGGTATTGCTTATTGTTGTTGTTTGTTGTTGTTGTTCTGAATTTCTCTGTTTGTTTCTGCTGAGTACTATCTTCTGTATCTTTATCCAGATCACTATTTCAGAGCACCTTGGCTTTGATTTGAGCCAGCCTTCAAAGGCTGTTATGGACCTTTTCTCTGGAAACTTCAGTCTCCTGGGAGAGAGAACTGAGCTAATGATACAAGCTAAGCTTGAATGTTCTTTTATCTCCACTCATAGTTTGCTTCAAAATTGTTTTAATATTTTTAATTTCCTTTGATTATGTGAGGAAGATGGGCATGAACCAGGAGGCTGGAAAAACCTTCCTTTCTACCAAGACACAAGAAACAAAACAAAAAACAATAACAATAAAAAACAATAACAAAATACAGTCAATGAAATATTTCCAACATATTCTGCTATATTCATAGGTCATAGCTAGTTGTAACTGTTTAATATTGCTGGCTAAAGAGGATTTGTTCAGTAGCAAATGGGAGCATGCAGAGACCACAGGTTAAACTTAGGCAGTGCTATGGGAAAACACCTCTGAAGATAGGGAAGAAGGATTGTAGGAGGGTAGGACATAGGACACCAGAAGAACAAGGCAGACAGAATCAACTAACAGGTCTTATAGGTGCTCACAGAGATTAAAGTGGCACCAGGAGCCTGCATAGATCTGAGTTAGAACTTGTACATTTACAACATGTTTATAGTTTGATGTTTTTATGGACCTAGAGAGAAGAGAAGGGGGGTGTCTGAAATCTTTTGCCTGCTCTGAGACATTTTTTCTTCCTACCTGGTTGACTTGTCAAGTTTAATATGAAAGTTTTTAATATATTTTATAACATCTTATTCTTACATTTGGTTGATATCAGGAGGTCTGATCTTTTTTCTGAAGGAAGACAAAAGAGTAAATGGGATCTGGGAGAGAAGGGTTGAGAGGATAACTGAGAGAAGGGAGTGGTGGAGGCTAGGATCTAGATTTTTTTATTACAAACGAAACACCCTCTCTCTCTGCCTCCCATTTCTGTTATGTCTCTGTCTCTTTTTCTGTCTCTGTCTCTCTTCTCCACACACACACACACACACACACATTACATACACATACATGATGACAACAGGAGGATAATTAATCAGAATGTTATTATCCCATATCCACATATACACACATTTTTTTTTAAATTTTATTTAATTTTATTTACATTTTTCTACTACTTTTATTATCCTCATTAAATTTCTGTTTTCTCCTTCACTCACTCAAAAATTTATGACTTCTTTTTAAATTATTCTCTCTGTTTCTCAAGGTGCCTCTGTTTTTGTCTGTCTGTTCGTCTGTCTCTGTCTCTCTTCTTTCTCTTCTCTCTCATTAACACACACACACACGCGCTGCCAGCACACATAACACACACACACACACACACTTTAGTGTTTTTTGTGTTTTTTTATTCATGAGTTTGGTTAATCATTCGTGGACTGAGAATTGAATCTGAATAGCCTATTGGAAACTTGTCCTAGGGAAAGATGCTTCTTCCATCAGCAGCCATTTGTCATGCTTATTTGCCTTTCATTTCGGATTATGGCCTTCAGGAGATCCCCCCCATCCACTTGGTATTGCCAATGGTGCTGCCATATCAGAGATCATTAAGATTTATGTGTCCATTTTTCTGTCGTGTGCAAGTAGCTTTCTTTACCCCACCTTTCTGCTAACATTCTAAGAATTCAACTATAAATGAAAATAGCAGACATAACATTTTCTTTAAGATAAATGTCGTTCATCAAAGGTCAACACAAAAACCGTTGTTCTACATCTTATCAAAATAAAATACAGGAGTGGAAAACATGTTTTATCAGGTAAGAACATTTGTTTCTTTCCTTGAGGATCTGAGTTTTAGAAGGTCAGAATCTCCACTGAGGGGCTGACAGTTCTTAGCACTTCTTGGTCAGGAGATCCATCAACCATCTCCAGGCACCCATTTTCTTCATATACACAGAGACATATTACAATGAAAATATTTTTAATAAAAATTGTATGCTGATAATCTTTCTGGAAAGGCCATGAGCATAGCTATTCAGAGTTACTAGAAGTCTTTTTATAGTAGTTCTCAAAATACAGGAAATTTGCAAAGGTCCCTTTTTTACCACCAGATGGTATGTCAAAAGAGAGCAAGTGATAGAAATGAGCTTTTAATAGCACTGGGAAATGATTACTGTTAACAAGGATGAAATTATAACAATTTAGTTTAAAGATCTTAATTGGCTTTTATTTTAGAATCTATAATAAAGGCAATAGTTCATTCTATAAAACAGAATAAATGTTTCAATGGGTATGAGACGAGATAATGGTTTTAGAAAGCACTGAAAAAGGTGTAAAGCAAAGTTACCTTATGGTTTACCTCAGGTTACTTCATTGTGTATATGATTATGACATGAAATTTTATTGGTGATTTGATTTTTACATTTTTGAAATTATCTTCCTTCTCAGTTCCCTCCACAATCCCCTACCCCTTCCCCTCCCTCTGCTTTCTATGAGGGGTTCCCCCCCTTTCACCTATTTCTGCTTCAGCTTTCTAGCATTCTCTACCCTTAGCAATCCAAGATACCTAACAGGACCTAAGGACTTCCCCTCCCAGTGATGCAAGATAAGGCAATCCTCTGCTACATATCCAGCTGAACCATGGATCCTCCCCTGTTTACTCTTTGGATGGTGTTTAGTTTTGAAAGCTTTGGAAGATCTGGTTGATATTTTTGTTCTTCCTAAGGGGTTGCAAACCCTTCACCTCCTACAGTCCTTGACCTAACTTCCCATCGTGTCCCCCACTCCAGTCCGATGTTTGGCGTGTACATACACATCTGTATTGGTCATGCTTTGCAGGACCTCTCAGGGGCCAGCTTATACTGGCTCCTACCAGTAAGCACTTCTTGGCATCCACAATAGTGTCTGGATTTGGTGCCCGCAGATGAGATGGATCCCTAGATGTGGAAATCTCTGGATGGCCTTTCCTTCAGTTTCTCATCCATTCTTTGTCACTGCATTACCTTTTGACAGGAGGAATTCTCGATAATATTTTTGAGGTGGGTGGGTAGCCCATCCCTCAACTGGAGGCTATGCTTATCTACTAAATATGGTCTCCACAGATTCTATCTCCCCTTTGTTAGGTATTTCAGCTAATGTAATCTGTGTTGGATACTAAGAAACTCTTGGGTTCTGGGCATCTAGTACTTTATATGGTTATCCCCAGTTCCTCCCCCCTCACTGCTACACACCTTCTTCCAAATTCCTGACCCTCTATCCTTCTTTCCCATCTCTTCCCTTATCTGATCTGTCCCCTTTCCTGCTCCTCCTCTCTCCCTCCCTCCCTCTTTTACTCTATTTCCCAGATATATTTTCTTCCCTCTTCTGAGTAGGATCAGCATCCACACTTTGTGTGACCTTTTTCTTGGTTTCCATTTGTCTGGTAGTTGAATCATGGGTATTGTGAGCTTCTTTATGGCTAATATCCACCTATCAATAAGTACATACCCTGTGTGCGCTTTTGAGACTGGGTTACCTCACTCAGGATTATATTTTCAAGTTCCATCCATTTGCCTATGAATTACATGAAGTCATTATTTTTTTATTCATATCTAACTTTATTAGAAAATGTATTGAGCTTACCAAAAAAGTGAAGAAAGTATATAATAAATACCAAGTATTTATCATCCGTAATAATGTTTCACCAATTTTATTCCTAGTACTTTCCCCATTATCTTTTTTTTCTTTATTAACTTGAGTATTTCTTATTTACATTTCTAATGTTATTCCCCTTCCCGGTTTCCGGGCCAAAATCCCCCTAGCCCCTCCCCCTCCCCTTCTATACAGGCTTCCCCTCCCCATCCTGCCCCATTACCAACCTCCCACAACAATCACGCTCACCGGGGTTCAGTTCTTTGCAGGACCAGGGCTTCCCTCCCCACTGGTGCTCTTACTAGGCTATTCATTGCTACCTATGAGGTTGGAGCCCAGGGTCAGTCGATGTATAGTCTTTGGGTAGTGGCTTAGTCCCTGGAAGCTCTGGTTGGTTGGCTTGTTGTTCATATGGGGTCTCGAGCCCCTTCAAGCTCTTCCAGTGCTTTCTCTGATTCCTTCAACAGGGGTCCCATTCTCAGTTCAGTGGATTGCTGCTGGCATTCGCCTATGTATTTGCTGTGTTCTGGCTGTGTCTCTCAGGAGATATCTACATCTGGTTCCTCTCGGCCTGCCCTTCTTTGCTTCATCCATCTTATCTAGTTTGTTGGCTGTATATGTATGGGCCACATGTGGGGCAGGCTCTGAATGGGTGTTCCTTCTGCCTCTGTTCTAAACTTTGCCACCCTATTCCCTGCCAAGGGTATTCTTGTTCCCCTTTTAAAGAAGGAGGAAGCATCTGCATTTTGGTCATCCTTCTTGAGTTTCATGTGTCCTGTGAATTGAGGGTAATTCGAACATCTGGGCTAATATCCACTTATCAAAGAGTTCATACCATGTGCGTTTTTCTGTGATTGGGTTACCTCACTCAGGATGATATTTTCTAGTTCCATCCATTTGCCTATGAATTTCATAAAGTCATTGTTTTTGATAGCTGAGTAATACTCCATTGTGTAGATGTACCATATTTTCTGTATCCATTCCTCTGTTGAAGGGCATCTAGGTTCTTTCCAGCTTCTGGCTATTATAAATAAGGCTGCTATGAACATAGCAGAGCATGTGTCTTTTTTGTATGTTGGAGCATCTTTTGGGTATATTCCCAAGAGAGGTATAGCGGGGTCCTCAGATAGTTCAATGTCCAATTTTTGGAGGAACCTCCAGTAATATCTATTCCGTAAATGTACCACATTTTCAATATCCATTCCTCTGTTGATGGACATCTGTGTTTTTACATCTTCTGGCTATTATAAATAAGGATATTGAAATTAACCTGTTTGGGAAGTAACCTTCATGTCTCAGTTTATTGATTCTTCAATAGTAGCTTGGTATTCAATGTTATGACTGATTACATTTGGAATTATGCTCTGGTCTGTTGAAGTCTATGATAAAAATCTGAAACAACACTAGGATATTTATTACTTTCTTCATATTTTTGAAAAAAATCATACAAGGATTGTAGCAGCTTCTTTATTCCAAATGTAGTATCTTATGGTCACCAATAACACCTTGGTAAGCTCACATGAGTCACTGGCAACTTTGAACTTGTAATTAAATTAAGCAAATCTAATTAGTGCTGGGACAACAGGATTGAGAAATCTTAGCACTGTTTATATGTGACCTCATTTTTGACCATTTTTTTTAATTACAGATGTGCCCTTAGAGTATCTTACTGCTCCACTGATTATAGCTTGTTTTCTGGAAAAAAAGTAAAAACTTATAAAATAGCTATCTCAGTATTTAAAATATCTTTAAAAACTATGAAAATAAACATAACCACATAATATTTTATGCACTTAAAACTTTATGAGTAACAGTTAAACAGCCACCCAAGATAAAATATATCAGATTCTTTGAATTCACATGTGAACAGTGAATCTAGAGTCAGTGTCTTGAGAAGAAAGACTGACAACAAAATTAGGTATTCGCTGTGTAGGCTGGTATTTTTTCAACATATATTTTCTAAAGGATAAGATTTGAGTGTTCTTCCTAACGCTATATATTCTCACAACAATTTGTATCATGCATGTACCCTAATTTTCTTTAATTGTCAGATGGATAAAACATGGAGTTGTCTGAGAAGAGAGAGTCAGCTGAGGAACTGTCTAGATCATACTGATTTATATACATCCTGGATATGGAGAGAGAACATTATATGGATTATTAATAGAAGAAGGAGAATTATTCCATTTTGGGCACCACCATCCCTAGGAAGGTTATCCTGGGTTATATGAGAAAGCTAGCTTGTTTTGAGCATATTGAAAACAAAGTAGCCAGCAGCATTCCTCCACTGTTTCTTGCTCCAGGTACTTGCCTTGACTTCCTGCCTTGGCTTCCCTCAATGGTGGACTATAACCTTGAAATAAAAGATAAAGTAATTCCTTTCCCCACAAGTTGCTTTTGGTCAGTATATTTTTAGTCACATCATTGTCAACCTACTAGACAAGACCATCTAATTTGTGAGCTTCTCTTAGATGGTTTTGAAAATGGATGGCAGCAAAGTGATAACAACTTGGTGTAACTTCAAGGTATTTGGGTGCTTAGTCATATATTACATCAGTGTATGCTTTTACACAACACAGAGTTTCCAAAAAACCATGTTTTTGTACCTGCTATTATCCCACAGGCTGTCACCAACATATCCTATACTTCACTACTCCTTTAGTGTCTGTCTACTGACCATAAAAAATTCTTTCTTTTCTATATATACAAAGATGGACTTTGTAGTTCTCTGTAACAATATGATCCATTTCTCAACTGTGGAGAGTAAACAAATATTACTGTGTATTCTCTTTAATCTTGCCTTCTTTTCTGCTCCTTGTGAAGTCTGACAATCTTGTCCTTTTTTCTCCTTCTTGAGAAGTATCACAATAGAATGGTTACATAGTGCTGTGGGATAGTTCCAGATAAAATGGAAGCGTAGTGTAGGTAAGGGGACCCTAGGGATCAATGTTTCTGTTCTCCATCGACATTTCCCTGATCTGTCAAGAGGCACAATTATTTACAATTTGATTTATTTACATCACTATGTCATTAGTGTTTGAGATGTAGAAGTCCAATATTTCATGACCTATCAATCTGGCTGTATGCATCTCTACTATTGAACATAGTTCAGATTCCACATGCCAAACTCTAGGGATGTTTCATTTACATGGTCCGTTTTTCTGCAGTCTTGTTATTATCAAGATATCAGGTACTCTATCTGCAAAATATTAGGCTGTTAATTTTGTGTAGCATCTCTTCTTACGACCTACTTATAATGAGAAATTAAAGGCACTTTTAGTGTTCATGCTGATGATGCAGCATGAACATCTTTTTACGCTTAACTGTCTAAAACCCTTGCCTCACTATGCAGCAAAATTAGCAATTGCTAAATTTCTCAAAGCTAAATGCATTTTCTTCTCATAGTGTATACCACCAGGTCCTGTGTAAATACTCAATTTATGTTGAAACAGATTTGGCCAGTGGTAAAAAAAAAGTCATTGATGCCAGAAAAGGTCATCATATGTAACCCTGTAATGGAATTACAGATGATTTTGAGGATTGCCATGTGGGTATTGGAACCTGAAGCTGGGAGTTCTCCAAAAACAGCCTAGAGTTCTTAATCCAGGAGATTCTTCTAGTGCCTCCCAGTGACATTTCCTAAACTACTGACAACTCAATGTCTTTTCAATTAATTGGGAATCCAAGAAAACATAAGTAACTAGAGTTTAATTATCTGCAAAATTCTGAGCTGTTTTTTTATGTGAAAGAGCAGCATCTCTCAGCAGTTCCTCCAAGTGCTTTTGCAATAAGTGTTCCTAATACTCATACTCCTGCAGTGATACATCTTTATAAAATTATAATTGAATAAAGTGCCACTCTCCATATATCCCTGCCTAATTAATGAATCAATACTAATTGAACAGTTTCTATGGTGTCATAATTCAATAAATAAATCTCTCCATGTAAAGGTATGTGGGGAGTTGTTTAGTTTGACCTGATGTCATAGTTAGCAACAGGCAATAAAAGTGGTAACAAAGCAGAGTAGGAAACCCTCTTTCAGAGCAAAACCTTCCTGCTGTTCATCACCAAAGTGCACCTTTAGCTCTAGATAATGTATTTTTTCACATATTTTTTCTTAAAAACCACATTGTAAGTCCAATATACAATACATTTCAAGTTAATTGTCAGTTGAGTATCCAAACCTCTGCTGTACAATATCATTTTAGATACCTTTAAATTTCTTTTGTTTTGTTTTCAAATTTAAGAGTCACTTTTGCAATTGCTACATAAAGCACATCATCATTTTCACCCATTTCCTGCTAGCCTAATATGTTTTTGCAGCTTATAGCATGAGTTTTAACATTTAGTGGAAAACAGTGGAAACATAAATGGTGATGTTTTAGAACTTGGTAGTGTTTCTGTCATTCAAGTTTTTTTTTTTTTCCAGTCTGGTGCCTGTCTGATCAACAGTGAGACAAGTATTGCAAGGGATTAAAATCTTGTATTTTTGGAAAGATGATGGTTCTTCAATACAGGGTTAGCACAGTTATAGTCTACAGAATTGAGGCAAACTGTTGAGTAAATATGAAATACCTAAATATTAATTAAAGTTATATACAAGCTTATCTTCTGGAAATATAACAAGAAAGAAAAAGCAACAGTCACTACACAGCCAATCATACAATGGATTGTTCAATAATTATAATGTTTAAACTTAGTAACTATATTTTTAGAATAAAATAAAGAACAAAATATTGTATTTTATTTATGCAGGGAAAATAAACAATGGCCTTAAACCTCGTGTATAGGCAAAATGTCCTTTGGGAAAAATACGAATGTTTGAGACCCAAGGAGGAGTTATACCTACTTAAGAGACCAGGAGGGGGTAATGAGAGAAGCCTAATATTTCAAAGAAAATAGAGACACTAGAATTTGGTGATATCCACATGACATGAACATGACATTGAAGGAATTCAGGCTATCACCAGAATCAATGGACTAGTCACAAGTAAATCAGAGGGATGCAGAATATAGATTTTTGCTTTAGTCATCATCTTAAGCATATTAAAATACTTGCGCAAGATATGACTTCATTGGTCTTGTTTTTAGAAATGGTGATTCTAGCTGGAGAAGAAGCTTTTAGAATAAATAATAAGACTAGAATGCAACTAGAGCACAGAAAGATAGAAAGTCGCATAGTAGCTTAAATAAAAGTTAACCTATTATCAATCAAGCAGGTAATGATGAAAAAATATCTTACTTTGCACTTTTTTGTTTTAAAGTTAGATGTTTCTAACTGGAGGAAGAAGTGGTGATGTTATCCATGAACCCAGTGGCAAAGTTGGGTTGTAAAACAAATTTCACTACCCTATTTAACATGATTTGATGAATTTCATCACACCTCACAATGGAGGGGTGCCTCTGGTTAAAAAAGCACCTAATCTAATTTGACCCTTTAAATTTTAAATTCTAGAAGCATTACTTATAACATTTACAAGCTTAAACATCCTAAAATCAATTGGTTTTTTACTAAAGATAGTGATATTTTCTGTGCATATATTAGAGTGTTGAAAGAAATTAAATTCTCATGATTAAACAAAATGCACACACTTGTGATCGCAAATGCACAGTAAAGGATAGTTATGAAAGTAAATTTTTTTTGGTGGAGTTTATAGAGTTGTTATGCTCTCTGCTCTTTTCCTACTGTTCACCCAGTTGTCCTTGGCCCCTTATGCTTGACTCTGTAGGGACATCCACCTTGCATTTTCGTCTGGCATTCCATAATTGGTTTTCATGCGGTCACACCTGCTTCACAGGGTGCCAGAACTGGCATCTTTCTGGTCCTCCTTTCACCATTTAATATTTACTCATCCTCCTTCAGGGCTCAAGTTAAAATGTCAGATTCCTCAGGAAATAACTGCCAGAGACAAATTTATGAAGTCACAGAGCAAATGCTTAGTAAATAGTCTTTTCCAGTTCTCCGGCAATTTATCTGAATTTGGATAAAAATCAAAGGTGTATTTTTAGGGATCAGTTAATTGTTCATAGGCAATCAGGAAGTAGGGAAATGGTCAGATGCAAAAATATGCTTTGACTTAGTCTTTTGATACACTGAACTAAAGACATGAGGACCAACCTACATGTTGGTTGGATATGTATAAATATGAATATGAACTACATGCATGTGGACAAGTTCATTTCTTCTAATGTCAAAAATAATATTGACTGATGGTGGTAAGTTATAAACAAATAGGAAAAATATCTGACAGTTTACCTCAGTCTTAAGGTTTTCTTTAAAGACTTATTAATAAAAGTAGAAACTTTTAGAGAGCATTAAAAGTCAATCGAAATCCTTGGAGAAATTTCTAAACACCTGAAAATCTGTTTTAGATGGAAATATCTATGTATACCTAAGATGGCAATGGATTAAACAGGCAACATATACCTTTAGATCATGTGTTTATTTGATCCCAACCAGGTGGTACTGCTTTGGAAATTTATGAAGTCAATGCAATATAGCCCAGTTGAACAAGTACTATTAACTGTTTAAAAGACAGGGGAGACTTGGAGCTTTACTGTCCAATCTCATTTTCCACCCTTTTCTTTCTGCTTCAGGACAAATTGTGGCCACCACCTCCCTGCTCTTGCTGCCATGCCATACCTTTCACGCTTATTCCTACACCTTCCACCACAGAATGGGGATCATTCTTTTAAAATTTGAAGTAAGACAACAAAAGTTCTCTTTACAAACAAGTTGGGTTTTTATTGGTTGTTTTATTTTATTTATGTTTGAGTATTATCCCTTTCCAGGTTTCCGGTTCACAACTTTCCTATGTTTGTGTTGTCGTTCTTGTGACAATAGATCATAGTAACAGAACATTGATCAAGTGGATAGGAATATCCAATGAGGAGGGTGTCTTCAACTCAGAACAACTTATAGTTGAATGTCAAATATTCTGAGTTACAAATGTGTAAATTAATGTTTTTTGAGAAATATTCTGTCTTTTGACTATTCTACACAAAGATACACTTAACTGAATTTGGTAGATGAAGAGTTTCATTTATAAATGCATTATATCTTGATTTGAAATATGGCATTCCTTCAAAATTGATATGACCCTAAGAGGTACTACTAGGAAAAAAGAAAGAAATAATGGGGAAATTTTATGTCGCTCTTGATCAGGAACTAAAAACAATTGTCCAACGTTTTGTACTGGAGGACATGTGTATTTGTGGCATTTAGGGTGATTTCAGAAGAACAGTTAACCACAACTAGTTTACAGGCAACATCTTCCTGGACAGTAGTAAGAAGATGTCATTTCTTTAAAAATTCAGCTTATAATGTTTCTCCGATGCCAAATGTACTTGCAATTTGATGAATAAATTCATTTCACTACTGAAGTTTTAATTATATTATGCTGATATAATTTTACTTTTTATCAATCATTTAGAAAATAATTTTAATTATAAACGATGTACTAAATCTGAAAAGAATCTCTCGGAAAATAAATTCCAGCAATTTAAAAGACTTCATGTCATAATCATGAGTTCAGTATCCTTATTAAGTAAATAATGTTAAGCTAAACTATAAAAAATATGTAGCCATTGATAAGAATCTGAGTCAATACAGTAAGTTGCCAAAGTAAAACTGAGATTTCCCCAAAAAGAATTAACAGAAAATAAAAATCAACTTTTAAATTGTTACTTTATAGCAAATTTTAAGCTTTAAAAATGGAAAATGAAACAAGTGTATATATGTGTATGTACATATATTCATGTGTTTGTGTGTGACATATTTCTTCTAACAAGGATCCACCTTCCACAGATTCTGCAATCACCCCAAACATCACTTTCTGGGAATCAAACACTCAAATATGAACAAATAGATGTGTATGAGGAACAATTCTCATTTAAACCACTATACTATTCTTTGAAGAACTTCTATTATATGGTGTTTATAAAGTAATTGTCATAAAAATCTATTGTAGCAATACTAATTTACTAAGAAAAATTCAATGTTCTTCTGAAAGAGTAGGAACTTAGCAAATCCTTGACCCATCAGGCATTAGAATTATTCATACTCCATTTTCCTACACTGTGAGAGAATATCTGATTCTTTTCTATTACCTTTGGCCTAGAGGCTGACCTTCTGACAAAGATATTCTCTGTGGGAATTATTTACTCCATCTCTTTCCTTTGTTAAATGCTGATTGCCCATTTTTGCATATACCATCATTTTCAAACTGCCAATTTTTTCACGTAACTTTTTTTTAATATTCCAGAAATTTATTTATATCTGAACACTTTCACCTCTCACCTGCAAAGTTTTGACTTAGGAATCCATAAATGTCTTTATAGAAAATTGCAAATGTTTGATCATCACATACTGTATATATCTATCAACTGGAACACGATGTATTCTATTTATGAAGTCATATTTTAAGGGCTTATTTTTAAAAAAAACTGGCTGGTGTTAATAGTTT
Source organism: Rattus rattus (assembly GCF_011064425.1). NCBI lineage: Eukaryota > Metazoa > Chordata > Mammalia > Rodentia > Muridae > Rattus > Rattus rattus. The sequence continues at coordinate 110,064,186 of NC_046156.1, forward strand.
TTAAAGTCTAATGTTCAGTAAAGAAAGACCATTGCATAAAGATGATGGGTTTAGTTTCTCACTCTTTCCTTTTACTAGATATTAACCTTTGATTCTGATTACTTAATAGCTCTGAAAATAAACTTGTCAACTACATCCAGTGTCTTTGCTTCAAATTTTATACTATTTTTACCTATTATAATTTTTATAAAGTTATAAAATGTAGAACTTATATTTTACAAACATAATTTTTTATTGAATATTACAGAAATTCACATTATACATCCTGTCAGTCCAACCCTTCCCAGGTCTACACACTTACCCTTGTGATATGTCTGAAAAAAATGGATGAGGAGGAAGAGAAGGCAAATGAGGAGGGGAGGAGGAGGGAGGAGGAGGAGGAGGAGGAGGAGAGGAAAGGAACAAGAAGAAGAAAAGGAGGATGAGTAGTAGGGAGAGATGAAAGAAAGGAAGCAAACAAGAAAGTGAGCAAGAAAGTAAGGAAGGAATAAAGGAAGGAAGGAAGGAAGGAAGGAAGGAAGGAAGGAAGGAAAGAAGGAAAGAAAGAAGACAGAAAGAAAAAACAAAGAGACAAAGAACAACGAAATGTAATTTGTTTTTCCATACACTAACTATAGAGAAGACAAATTCCAAGTGCCATCCCCTTAAAAAATACTTTATTCCTTTCCTACCTGCAACCATACCAGAAGAGAGCCATTCTTAACAGATTGTTTTAAGTTCCCTTCAGTGGCTTCCTGTCCATGATAAGAGGGTATTGGTGTTTAGAAAGTAGAAGTTGTCACAGGAGTCTCCTATGTCCATGGGCACCAACACAGCCCTCTGTCACAGTAAAGTTTAAGGATATCATCACAAAAATGAGTGGTAGCACATGCCAAGAATGTCAGCATGGCATCCAGGACAACAAAAACCAAAGACACCAGTATGATCCTGGGCAGCAGCCCTGTTCATGAGCACCAAAATGACTTTAGTTGACAGCACAGAACACAGACTTCCAACAAGGTCTTAGATTGCAGCTCAGACCACAGTGTCACTCGTGCTTTTGGAGACAGCACAGGCTATAAGGCATCAATCTCAGTAACCGATTCTTTTTTTTTTTCCATTTATTTCAGGGATTATAATGTAATAAAAAATTCCCCCTCTTCTTCCTTCCTCTAAATTCCTCCATGTAACCACCTGCCCCATTGTTCCCTCTCCTAGCCCCTGCCTCACATAAGTCCCTCCAAATTTCCTCTGAGAAGGTGGAGGGCCCCTGGAAACTCTCACCCTGGCACATCAACTCTTCAGGGCTGTGTGTATCCTCTCCACTGAGGCCAAACAAGTAGCCCCTAGGGGAACATTCCATAGACAAATAACAACTTCAAAATGCCCTCCTGCTCCCCAGTTGTTGGGAAAAACCACATGAAGATCCAGCTGCAAATCTATTTGCATATGTGTAGGAAACTTTCTCCAGTCTGTGTATACTCTTTGGTTGGTGGTCAGTCTCTGAAAGCCTCCAAGGGTCCAAGTTAGCTGGACACTCTTGGTCTTCCTCTAGGTTCCTATCCCTTTCAGGACCCTCAATCTTGTCCCAACTTTCCACAAGAGTCCCGAGCTGCATCCAATGTTTGGCTCAGGGTCTCAGATCTGTTCAGTAAGTTTCTGGGTGGATCCTCTTAGAGAACAGTTATGCTAGGTTCCTGTGTGCAAACATAACAGAGTATCATTGTTTGTGTCGGGGGGGATGGGTCTCAAGTTGGGTCAGTTATTGCTTGGACATTTTTTTCAGTCTCTGCCCCATCCCCATCTCTGTGTTTCTTATAGATAATATTTTGTGGGTGGTTGGTGTTCCTATAGTTCCACTGGGGTTCCTGCCTTGCTAGAGGAGGTGTCCTTTGTAGGTTCAATATTCCCAGTGCTTTAAGTCTAAGCTCTGGTCACCCCAATTGATTCCTGGGAGCCTTCCTTATCACAGATCTCAGACACATCCTGAAGAAGCCCCACCCCATACTTCTACACCTGCCAGATTCAGATTTCTGTTGATTCTCCTGAACCTCTGACCCTCTCATGGGTCTCTCACACTTCTAATACTGAAAGCAACCCCTATTTTCTTTCCCATCTCCTCTCTTAGTACCTTATTTTTACTAAGATCTTATGCATGCCTAGCTGTGTGGATTGCTTTCTGATTTGATTAAACAAATTTGTGTTTGTGTGTGGGGGGTCCTGTCTTCTTGATCCCTCTCAGCACAATCTAGTCTCTTGTGTTATTTGCTGCATTATTTGTAAAAATGGAGCCTACAGTAAGTCACTTTAATCAGTACTAACTGAATGGTTAAGATACTAAAATAATCATTTATTTTTGTTCTCATGATTGTCGTTAATTTTACCTGTGTACTTTGTACACAGGTCAAAATATTTTTATGGATAAAGAAAACTATTAAAGTGAATGGCTTATTAAATGAGATTTTAAAAAATTTAAGTTTTTCTGCTGCCTGTGCTCTTTTGATTTCTCCTACAAAGAATACAAATTATTATATCAATGCAATAGATGGATAGGTTAAAATGCAAATAAAGATCTCAACATACACTTATGACATCAAAAACATTGTGGCCAAGCATATATTTCTATTTGCCTTCACCTTACTGATTGACTCATGCCTTTTGCCAAGGATCAAAGAGCTCATAAGTAATCTGATTAAGATGATGATGATATTTAGAATAAGTAGAGATATATTTCAACTTATTTTTAACAGCTGTATGTTTGAAAATAGAGAGCAATTGAGGAAGGAGATTTTTGGAGAAACTCCATGTGTGATATTTGTGGATAGATAGTCCCTTAAAGAATATCTTTCTTAAAATAGAAATGAAAGTTTATAATAACTAAAATGATGAAATCATTCATCAATTCAATTTTATATTTGAAAATTATAAGCACCTTAAAAATAACAAAGCATAGATTAGAAAGACTGAAAACTAACAAAATTTTAAAACATATCACATTTTCTAGCAACATTTTAAATCAGAACTCACTTTATGCTAATTATTGAGTATAGTCATTTACAAAATAAAAAAAAGAATAATGGGGTAAAACTATTGATGAAACATCATGCCTATTATTGATGAAAATAACATTATGTTAGCATTTAGTGTTGAAGATACACAATGTATTATTTACATCTTCAAAAACATTTAATTAAACCAATTAAATGTAATGTTATTTTGAACTTTAAAATTACACTACCACCCTCCAAACATACAAGGAAAATAGCATAAGACAAAAGTGGATTAAGAAAAATTATCTTTTTATTATTATTAGTGTCTGTATACATCTGTGTATGTGTGCTGCGGAGGCTGTAGGGTCTGTGAGAGAATGAATATACATGTCACAGATTCTGTGATGGAGTCACTAGACAACTTTTTAGGAATCAGTATTTAACTTCTACTGGGGAGCTTCAGGAAACTCAGTATTCAAGTTGTATACGTCGTGCATCTGGTGGCCCAACACTTAAAGAACCAAAGATGTAATATAATTGATTATTATGTGTGTAACTGTTGCATATTATAGTTTCATACCTTGGTGTTAACCAAAAGTTTAGTTTGAACATTTGTTTCTAATCTTAAATATTTGATATTTAAGACTTTTGATTGTTTTGAAATAATATATATCAGGAAAACTGAAAAGCCACCATGCCTTCTAAACACGAGGAATACTCTGAAAATATGAGGCACAACAATTATTCTCCTCAACTTTCATTCCTTGTGACCTGGTCCCAAAACTGCATAATTGTTCACCGTTAGGATATTCTAGATCATGAAGCAAATTTGTTGTATACAGTTTATAGCCCCTATTAAAATCAGTCTTTGAAAACCTAATGTATTCTACCTACTATACTTTTTATTACATGAGTACTTTTTTGAAATGTTATAGATAACTAAATTCAATATTAGCATGAGCTAGCACCAGAGAAAGTTCCCAGAAATTCTCCCAATTTCATGGAACCCCTCCATAATGTTGTCGATCGTATATTGGAAAGGTGTCAAATTTTACTACTTTCTTTGTTTTGAAATGAAAATAATTTAATGGCTGTCACTATATTGAAATATTTTATTGGATGAGACTTGAGAGAGTTTTCCCAGGATCACCATTTCTAACCCATCCACACATCCCATTCAAACTATCCCATTAAATTGCAATTTATATTTACTTAGTATATTAGGTAGTAAGAGTGAAAATCCGTTTATAAATAATGGAAAATGGGAGAACTTTTAAATGATATTTAATTTTACATTAGTTTTACAAATAAATCTGAATGCCTCATTTCGTAGATAAACTAACTGATACTAGTATAAACTCGAAGTTAAATGTCTAACGTGCACTATTCTTGTATTAAATAAGTGAGCTCTAGTTATCAAATTCCCCCCAAACAAGCATAGGATGTCAAGTCATCAATCTAGTCTGTGTTTTAGAGTCTTTAGAAGCACTAGTTTGTAGAGAAACTTCTCAGCACTGTATTGTTAATCACCTATCAATAAAATCTGATTGGGCAATGATCTGAGGCAGGATTAGAAGATAGGGCATTCTGCAGAGAGAAAGAGAGAGAGAGAGAGAGAGAGAGAGAGAGAGAGAGAGAGGGAGGGAGAGAGAGAGAGAGAGAGAGAGGAATCTAGGATTAAGTCAGGCAAGGAGAGTTTCACCTGCAAAGAGGACATTGCATGAAACTGAGGACCAGGTAACCAGACACATGGCGGAACTTAGACTAAAACAAATGTGATAATTAAGTTATGAGCTAAACAGTGAATAGGCCCAAACTTATGGCCAAAGCATTCATTCATAAATATAAAGTCTTCGAGTCATTATCTCAGAGAATTGTTGTGTGAGTGGGAAAGCTCACAGTAAAAGTGTTTTGGCACTGTGAAGGAGCTGAAGCAGAGTTGCAACAATTGATTCTTTAGGGTCTAAGAATCCAGGGCAAATAAATTGGCTTCAGGCATAAAGGCACTTGCATCAGCAGACTGGTGAAAGAGTATTCAATTATTGTAATGCATGTGAAGGAAGAGTTAAAAGAAGGGACTCTGCAAAGTCATAATAGAAGCTCATACATAGACATATAAGCACACAGAGAAATAATCAATATTTAACAGAGTATTGAGGGAGTATTTAACAAGTTCAATCCATTTTCTAAAGTATGTGAATCATATTAACATAGATAAAACATCAGATATTCCTCATTTTATCATATATATTTTTCCATAATTAGAAAATAGGCATATTTTGAACCTTTTGCAAAAAATTTATACTAGAAAATATCTTATGTTGACATGCAATGAAAATGTGATTTTGTATACAATGATCTCATTATAATAGATCAAAAATAGCATCTACAATCATGGAGAAAGGCAAAATTGAATATTTACGCTCCAATTAAATGTATTTTGTGCCACTCGACTTGAATTTAGTTTATAATAATCACAGATTGAGGCCAACTAAAATGCCCACCTTTAATTTGCCCTTGGTAGTTTCTGTCTCTCTGGTTTTCTACCTGGTTGCAAATTCACTACCAGAAGACAATCTAACCTTTAACTTGTTAGCAGGAGAATTTACTGAGCTTGTTTTCATAGAATTCAAATGCGGCCAGAGTGAAGGGTAAATTATCTGAGGTGTGTTTGAAGGTAAACAGCTGCCAGTGAACTATGAATCATCCCAAGGGCATTTTAAATTCAAATCTCTGTGAAAAAGGAAAAGTTTGATTCTTGTAGATAAGAATCACTACATGGACCTTGTGTTGTCTTGTCATTTTCTGTTTGTGTCCCATAACTTCCTTAGGGAAGTAATAAATGATTTGCCTGTGTCCTCATTTATTTGTGTACTTACTTATTTATTTCATTTGTTTACTCATTTATATGCTTTCCGTTACAACTGTGGAATGGATGTGGAAACGATGGCCAAAGATTATTATTTTACAGAGAATCATAAAAATGTAAACCACCACTGTGTGGCAGAATTAAGGTCTGAGAAATTGGCCTAAATTAATCTTTATGTATTTTAAAAAATAAAATCTACGTAAAATTCAGGTTTAGTACATAATGATTCATTTTATATCTAAAAAACACTTTATTGTGTAAACAAAATTTCAATTTTTGATATTTATTTTTATTTGTTTGATTGATTGGTTAACTATTAATCCGTATAGTAGGAGAGAGTTGTGATTGGCTCAGATGTCAGTATTGACTGGAATTTTGTTTGCCTTAATATTACAGTATGGTTGTAAAGGTTTGTAAACTTTATTTATTATATTTTATTTATGAGGCTGTTTTGCTTGCATGGATTTATGTGTACCATGTATGCACTGGATGTTTTCAGAGTTCCAATGGAGTGTAGAGTCCAGTGCAACTGGAATTACTGACTGTTTCCAACCAACATGTAGATTCAGGCAAATGAAATGACCTTCTTCAAGAGTAGCAAGAGTTCCTAATTCCTTTCATCCCCAGGAATATATTTTAAATGTAAAATGTATTTAAGTAGAAACAAGATAATTTGAAAATATCATAAATATCACTGTCATAACCAAATGCATACCATCAAACCAATAAATCCTTTCAGAAGTAGAAGATAAGACTGCCCTAGCTTACCAAGATATATTTCAGAACTTTTGTCATTAATATTGGAAAGTATTCAAAATCAAGTTTTTCTCCTTGAAATATTTTAGACTCACAGTTCCTTTTAGTCTTCCAAAATAAATTGATATTTTCTCTGTGCAAAAATCTCAAAACTGAATTAGATTAACACTATGGTAACAGTGTGTGTGTGTGTGTGTGTGTGTGTGTGTGTGTGTGTGTGTGTGTGTGTGTGTGTGTGAACCTTCTGTATTGTTTTCCAAAAGCTTTTCAACTGAAGATTTTGTTGTTGTTTTTAGAGAAAATTACTCTCTGGGATCTGGGATCTGGTTGTAGCTGACTAGGCAGGTTTACTAGAAGAGAGACTTCAAGATCCTGCTTTCTCATTCTTAGTACTGGGGTTCCAAGCACATACCATCAAGCCGAGCATTTTACATAGAAACTAGGTGTTGAAATTGGTTCCTCACATTAACATACTTACTGATTAAGCTCTCTCTGACAGGCAATAAGAATACTTTTTATGGGATTACATTTCTACAAATTAAAACCTATGAGACACTGCCTAAAGCTTTACAAAGCAGATAATTTGAGGATTGATAAATGAGGTTAATCAGATCATTCATTTATGAAAATGTAGTGTAAGATTATACTAAAACACATACTTTAATTAAAAGTGTTGAGTATGTATGTACTTTGACTGATAAATTAGAACCTACTAATCATCTTTCCACTTTTCTTGTACAGATTCAAATTGCTTTTTTACTATTTCCATATTTAATGTGTAAGCTGCTTTCATGGTCTTTATATCTTTTCCACACTCTTTCCAATAATTTCCTTGATCTTTCATTTCTTACTTTTATTCTGTCAACTTGTATTTTTCTAATATTTCTCCTTTCTCTAATGTCAGTTGACATAAAGGCTTGGTCTTTGTGAAAATTGAATTATTACTTCCAGTATGTTTTCACTTAAAAGCTAGAGTTTATGGTCTACTAATTGAGGGGAAGTACAAATGGCAAACTCTATTGAGATTTAAGCAAATAAGAAAACCCAGGGCCACTCTCCTGTCAGTTCACTAGCATCAAAGGAAGGCTACATGAGCATATAAGGTCCGCCTATTCTGCTCGCAGGGTCTTTGGTGAAGAAAATTCAAAAGTTAATTTATTTTGCTGATTCCGCTACTAATATTCTCATTAACAAGTTTAATAATAAAATGGGTGAGCTGGATAGATTTATGTGACATTGATATCAATCAAGTCATCAGGAAAGAGAAACTTCAATTGGCAAAATGTTTCTAAAGGGCCAAGCTTTCAGTAAAGGTGTAGGTCATTTCTTAACTAGTTATAATAGGAAGTGACTAGCCCGTGTAGCTGGTGCCATCCCTGGACTTGTAGTCCTGAGTTCCATAAGAAACCAGGCTGATCAAGCCATAAGGATAAAGTCAGTAATCAGCATTCTTCCATGGTCTCTGTATCAGCTCCTGCCTACAGCTTCTTGCCCTGCTTTGAATTTCTGCCAATAGTTTATTTGATAATGAACTATGATGTAACCAATAAATGCTTCTACTCCCCAACTTGCTATTGTCATGGTGTTTCATCATAGCAATTATAGTGTAATGGCATATATATATATATATATATATATATATATTTGTACATATCACAAATGGCTGTATCTCTGAGAATAAATGTAGTTTTATTTTTGTTTTTGTTTTGTCTTTTGCTTCTTCCTTAGAGCAGGATTCTCTACTGTTAACATAAGGACCTAATCTATACAATTACCATGAGATTAAATATAATTGATCAAAACATAGTGTAGTTCAGTATTAAAGTTTAAAGCTTGTGAGACACTATTATCTCTGTGGGCTTCAGTATGCATGGAGAAAATGGGGGAATGTCAGCTTCTATGGATATTCAAATAATAGTATTGTTGTTGTAAAAATAAAATAAACTTGAGTAATGGTGTCTTTTAAGTCATCGTTTACACCTCTGAGATTCAGAAATCTTGTCGGACAAACATAAAAGAAATACACAACTTTAATAATCTTTTATTGTCCATAAACATACAAAGCCCTACCATCCATCCCTTGGAACATTTAACAGTGTAAATACACAGAAAGAATCAACATTGAAAACCCTCTCTCCCTTGTCTCTCTTCTCCTCTCTCCCTTAGTCTCCTCCTCTTCCTTCAAACTTCTCTCCCTGCCCATCCTTCCTTCTCCTCAGAGCTATCACCTGCCCCTCACCTGACTTTACAAATTCCAATGGAGAGTGGCTCTTGAAGTGGGGTAGGCAGCTGTTGGGGACAGCATGAAATTAACTTGGGGCAAACCACAACAGAGTATGCATCCTGAGATTCAGAAATCTACGGACAACATGAGGGTTTTTGTAGAAAGGCCAGAGCTGCAGCCTCAGAACATAATAGTTTGAGGAACTGTTGACAAGGCTATTAACATCCTCATGACTTTGGCCTCAGTGTAGATAAACTAGAAGATGGTGGCCAAGGAAAGTAGCAGAGAGTGTGTTAAGATGCACTACCCAAAGACTACATATGGACAGACCCGTGACTCCAGCTGCATATATTGCAGAGGATGGCCTTTTGGAGCACCAATGGGAGGAGAAGCCATTGGTCTTGCCAAGGCTGGACCAATTCCCCAGTGTAGGGAAATGTTGGTAGCGTAAGGCAGAAAAGGGGGTGGTTAGGGAGGGAGAAAATCTTTATAGAAGAAGAGGAGTTAGATGGAAGAGGAGGCTTATGATCGGGAAACCAGGAATAACATTTGAAATCTAAATAAAAATATCCAATAATAAAAAATAAAGATGAACTGAGAACTGGTATGTTGTCACTCTGCCATCCAACAGCCTTCATAGAGACCCACTCTATTAAAATGAGGCAGGAGAATGGGACCATGTCTCAGACAAAAGAATAGAAGCCCTAAGTGCCAAACACACGGAACAGTTCACAGCATGACTTTCCAGTTTCTTAATTCAAAATGTTTTTATTTTCATAGTCATTTTCTATTGTCATTTAAATATGATGCTGGAGCACGTCCAAATTCCTTCTATGACGCCACAAATTCTCTTGTACCAAAACCACACAAAAACCCAACAAAGAAGAGAACTTTAGACCAATTTCACTTATGAATATTGATGCAAAAATACTCAATAAAATTCCTGCAAATTGAACCACATTATCATTTCATTAGATGCTGAGAAAGCATTTGACGAAATTCAACACCACTTCACGATAAAAGTCCTGGAAAAATCAGGAATTCAAGGTCCATATCTAAGCATAGTAAAAGCAATATGCAGCAAACCAGTAGCTAATATCGAACTAAATGGAGAGAGGCTTGAAGCAATCCTACTACAATCAGGCACTAGACAATGCTGCACACTCTCTCCCTACTTACTCAAAATAGTACGCGAAGTCCTAGCCAGAGCAATCAGACAGTGAAAGGAGGTCAAAGGGATATAAATTGGAAGGGAGGAAATCAAATATCACTATTTGCACATGATGTGATAGTATACTTACGTGACCCCAAAAGTTCCAACAGAGAACTAATTAACCTGATATAAAACTTCAGCAAAATATCTTGGTGTGACTTTAACCAAGCAAGTGAAAGATCTATATGACAAGAACTTCAAGTCTCTGAAGAAAGAAATTGAGGAAGATCTCAGAAGATGGAAAGATCTCCCATGCTCATGGATTGGCAGGATTAATATAGTAAAGATGGACATTTTGCTAAAGCAATCTACAGATTCAATGCAATCCTCATCAAAATTCCTACTTTGTTTTTTAGTATATTAAGGCATTGGGAGTGGCGTTAAAAGGGTAGTAGGTTGGCAGAGAAAGAGAGAGAGAGAGAGAGAGAGAGAGAGAGAGAGAGAGAGAGAGAGAGAGAGAGAGAGAGAGAAGAGGCTGAGGAGGAGGAAGAGGAGGATTAAAGGGGTAGAGGCCAGCCATGAGCACATGGAGAGAGGACATAAAAACTGTATGGTATTGGTACAGAGACAGGCAAGTAGATCATTGGAAAAGAATTGAAGACCCAGAAATGAATCCATACAACTATGGTCACTTGATCTTTAACAAAAGAGCTAAAACCAACCAATGGAAGAAAGATAGCATTTTCAACAAATGGTGGTGGTTCAACTTCAGGTCAGTATGTAGGAGAATGCAAATAGATTGATTCTTATTACCTGTACAAAGCTTAAGTGCAAGTGGATCAAGAACCTCCACATCAAACCAGATACACTCAAACTAATAGAAGAAAAAGTGGGGAAGACTCTCGAAGACATGGGCACATTTTCCCTCAGCTATAGCATGCACTTTGATACTTTCTATAAGCAAGTTTTTGTCCTATGTGTTCAGAAATTCTAGATTCCATATATAAGAAAATATATCTTATACATGTCTTTGAGTTGGCATTATTTCAATTTACGTGATGATTTTCAGTTACATCTACTTTCCTGAAAACATAATATATTTACTCTTTCTGGTAAATTAGAAGTACAATGTGGAATATTGACCAAAGAGAGAAGTTCTCCCAGGAGTGCTCACCCACCTAATATTACAGGTAAGACCAATACAGCTGCCGAAATACACGTTCCAAGTAGGACATGGCCAAAGCTCATATGACCCAAAAACACAGTGCAGCCAGGGCCTCAATCCTACCAGTTTTCATTTGCACCCTAGAGCTCACCCTATGCCACAACTATCTGTACACCAATCCTGCCTGGAAAGAGCAGGTATCCCAGAATTGCTGACATACCTAATACCAAAGAGAGTACTGGTCTCCAAGCAGTGCTGATATACCTAAGACTTCAGGCTAACATGCTTACAGGAGGGACAAGCTCAAATCAGAGACAGAAAAAACAGCTGATACCAGAGAAGCAGATGATAAGAGGCAAGCAAATTATCATAAGCAACAGAAACCAAGGTTACTTGGCATCATCAGAACCCAATTCTCCCACCCTGGATATCCCAACATACATGGAAAGCTACTTGTGATTCAAAATAGAAACCTATGATAATGGTAGAGTACTTTAAAAGGACATAAATAACTCCCTTAAAGAAATAGAAGAGAACATAGGTCAACAGGTAGAAGGAAACACATAAGTCACCTAAAGAAATTGAACAAAAACAACCATGACTTAAAAAATGGAAATAGAAAAAAATAAAGGAATCACAAAGAAAGACAACCCAGGAGAGAGAAAAAAAAAACTAGCAAAGAGATCAACAGTCATAGACACAAACATTACAAACAGAATACAAGAGATAGAAGAGAAAATATCAGGTGTAGAAGATATCATAGAAAAAAAATGACACAACAGTCAAAGAAAATGCAAAATGCAAGAAATTCTCAAACCAAAATATCCAAGAAATCCAGGACACCATGAGAAGACCAAACATAAGGATAATAGGTACAGAAGAGACCAAAATTCCCAACTTAAAGGGCTGGTAAATATCTTCAACAAAATTATAAAAGAGAACTTTCCTAATCTAAAGAAAACGATGCCCATAAACACACAAGAAGCCTACAGAACCCCAAGTAGATTGAACCAGAAAAGAAATTTCTTTTGTCACATAATAATCAAAACACCAAATGCACAAAACAAAGAAAGAATTATCAAAGCTATAAGGGAAAAAGTTCAAGCAAAAGTAGACCTATCAGAATTACACCAGAATTCTCAACAGAGACTCTAAAAACCAGAAGACCCTGGGCATACATCATACAGACCCAAAGAGAATAAAAATGCCAGTCCAGGCTACTATGCCCAGCAAAATTCTCAATTACCATAGATGGTGAAACAAGATATTCCATGAGAAAACCAAATTTAAATAATATCTTTCCAAAAATCCAGCCCTACAAAGAGTAATAGATGGAAAACTCCAACACAAGGAGGGAAACTACTCCAAAGAAAAAGCAAAATCTTTATCTTCTTTTAACACAAACTAAAAATATAGCCATACAAGCATAATTCATCTTCTAACAACAAAAATAACAAATAGCAACAATCACTGGTCGTTACTATTTCATAACATCAGAGGAAGCAATTCTCCAATAAAAAGACATAGACTAACAAACTGAATACATAAATAGGATCTAGCACTTTGCTACATACAGGAAATGCACCTCAATGATAAAGATAGGCACTAACTCTGGAGTTAAAGGATAGACAAAAGATTTTTCAAAAAAACAAAAAAACAAAAAAAACAAAACAAAACAAAACAAAAACCTCATTCCAATAAACAAGCTGGTATAGCCATTTTAATAAAATGGACATTTAGCCAAAAGTTTCCAAAAAGTATGAGGAAGGATATTTCATACTCAGTGAAGGAAAAATCTTCCAAGATGAACTCTCAATTCTGAATGTCCAGGCTCCAAATTGAAGGACATTCACATTCATGAAAGAAATTTTACTAAAGCTCAAAGCTCAAAGCTCACATTTTACTTCACACTATATTAGTGGGAGACTTCAACATCCCACTCTCATCAATGGACAGATCATGGCAACAGAAACTAAACAGAGACACAATGAAACTAACAGAAGTTATGAACAAAATAGATTTAACAGATATGTGTAGAACATTTACTTTAAAACAAAAGAATATACCTTCTTCTAAACATATCATGGTACCTTCTCCAAAATTGACCATATAATTGGTCATAAAACAATTCCCAATCAATTCAAGAAGATTGAAGTAATTCCTTACATTCTATCAGATCACCATGGACTAAGGCTTATCTTCTATAACAACAAAAACACTGAAACCAAACATATACATGGAAGTTGAACAACTCTTTAGTCAATGATAATTTGGTCAGGGAAGAAATAAAAAAAATAAAGACTTTTTAGCATTTAATGAAAAGGAAGACACAACATATCCATACTTATGGAACACAATGAAATCAGTGCTAAGAGGAAAACGAATGGCTCTGAGTGTCTCCATAAAGGAATTGAAGAAAGCATACAGTAGCAGCTAGACAGAACAACTGAAAGCTCTACAACAAAAAAAAGCAAATACACCCAAGAGGAGTAGATGGCAGGGAATAGTCAAACTCAGGGCTGAAATTAAACAAGAAGAAACAAAAAGAACTATACAAAGAATCAACAAAGCCTAGAGCTGGCTCATTGAAAAAATCAACAAGATAGATAAACCCCTAGCCAGACTAACCAGAGGCAGTATCCAAATTAACAAAATCAGAAATGAAAAGGGAGACATAATAACAGAAACTGAAGAAATTTAAAAATAATCAGATTCTATTACAAAAGGCTATATTCAATAAAACTGAAAACAATGGATGAAATGGATAATTTTTCAGTCGGATATCAGGTACCAAAGCTAAATCAGGTTCAGATAAACTATCTAAAAAGACCCATAACCCCTAATGAAATAGAAGCAAACATTAAAAGTCTCCCAACCAAAAAAGTCCTAGAACCAAATGGGTTTAGTGCAGAATTCTATAAACCTTCAAAGAAGATCTAATACCAATACTCTTCAAATGAATTCATAACATAGAAACAGAAAAAATCCTGCCTAATTCCTTCTATGAAGCCACAATTATGCTTATACTTAAACCATACCAAGACCCAAAAGAGAAAGAGAACTTAGGGGAAAAAAAATCTCTTATCAATATTGATGAAAAAATGCTCAATAAAATTCTTACAAACCTAGTCCAAGAATACATCAAAAGGATTATTCACCATGATCAAGTAAGCTTCATCCCACTGATGCAGGGATGGTTCAATATATGGAAATCCATCAAGGTAATCCATTATATAAACAAACTCAAAAAACCCACATGATCATCTCATGAGATGCATATAGAGCATTTGCCAAAAATTCATCCCTCCTTTACATTAGAGAGACTTGGAACGAACAGAAATTCTAGGCCCATATAGAAACATAGTAAAATCAATATATAGCAAACCAGTAGCCAGTATCAAACATAATGGAGAAAAACTTGAATATCACTAAAATAAAAAAATCTAGAAAAGTATTCTTCTCTCTATCAATTCAATATAGTGTTAAAAGTTCTAGCCAGATCAATTAGATAAGAAAGGAGGTCAGTGGGATACAAATTGGGAAGGAAGAAATCAAAATATCACAATTTGCAGATGATATGATTGTATATTCAAGGCACCCCAAAAATTCCACCTGAAAACTCCTTCAGGATATAAACACCTTCAGCAAAGTGGCTGGATATAAAATTAACTCAAAAAATCAGTAGCCTTCCTCTACTCAAAAGACAAATGGACTGAGAAAGAAATTAGGGAAATTAAACCCTTCACAATGGTCACAAATAATATGAAATATCTTTGTGTAACTCTAACCATGCAAGTGAAATACATGTACAGAAAACAAAACAAAAAAATTCAAGGCTCTGAAGAGAGAAAGTAAAGAAGACCTCAGAAGATGGAAAGATCCCCCATGCTAATGAAATGTTGGGATTGACATAGTATAAATGGTCATCTTACCAAAAGCAATCTGCAGATTCAATGAAATCACAATCAAAATTCCAACTCAGCTCTTCACAGAGAGTCTCAAATCCATTTGGAACAACAACAACAACAACAACAACAACAACAACAACAACAACAAAATAAAACAGGATAAGAACAACTATTCTCAACAAAAATGAACTTCTCAGTCAAAAAAGAACATCCTTGACCTGAATTTCTGCTACAAAACAATAGTGATAAAATCTACATGGTATTTATATGGAGACAGACATGTAGACATGTAGATCAAAGGAATAAAATTGAAGACAGAAAGAATCCACACATCTATGGTCACTTGAACTTTAGCAAAGAAGCAACAACACTCCAGTGGAAAGAGACATAATATTGAACAAGTGGTGCTGGTTTATGTGGTAGTCAACATGTAATCAATTGAAAAATGACCCATTTTTTCTCTTTGCTTTTATTGGATATTTTCCTTTTTCTGTGGAGTATGGAAACTTTTTTATTGAATATATATTTATTTACATTTCAAATGTTATGACATTTCCTGGTTTCCCATTCATAAACCCCATACCCCATCCTCTCTCCCCCTTCATCTATGAGGAGGGTGTTCAGCCACACAACCACCCACCCCTTCCCACTTCCCAGCCCTGAAATTTCCCTACACTGGGTTGGGGTAGGGGTGTGTGTCAAGCCTTGGCACAACAAGGGCTTCTCCACCCATTGGTATCCAACAAAGACATCCTCTGCTACATATGCAGCTGAAGCCATGAGTCTGTCCATGTGTAGACTTTGAGTGGTGGGTTAATCCTTGGGAGCTCTGGTTTGTTGGTATTATTGTACTTATGGGGTTGCAAACCCTGGATATTTTCTTTATTTACTTTCAAATATCATTCCTTTTCCAGGTTCCCCCCCTCATAACCACCCATGCCATCCCCTCTGCCCCTGCTTCTATTAGGGTGCTCCCCCAACCACACACACACTCCTTCCCTACTCTCCACCCTGGCAGTCCCCTACACTGGCTTCACAGGACCAAGGGCCTTTGTTCCCATTGGTATCTTAACAAGGCCACTATCTGCCTTATATATATGGGGCTGGATCCATGGGTCACTTCATGTGTACTCTTTGGTTGGTGGTTTAGGCCCTGGAAACTCAGGGGTGTCTGATGGGTTGATATTGTTGTACTTTTTATAGGGTTTAAAACTTCTTCAGCTCCTCCAGTCCTTTCTCTAACTCCTCCATTGAGCACCCTTTTTTCAGTCCAATGGTCAGCTGTGAACATCTGCCTATGTGTTTGTCAGGCTCTAGCAGGATGCTCTCAGGAGATAGCTATTTCAGGATTCTGTCAGCATGCACTTTTTGTCATCTGCAATAGTTTCTGGATTTGGTGAGTGTATGTGGATGGATTCCCAGTTGGGGCCGTCTCTGGATGGCCTTTCCTTCAGTCTCTGATCCACACTTTGTCTAGGTATTTCTGTAAGGCATGGCACACTGTCAATAGGACAAAAAGGCACCAACAGATTGGGAAAAGATTTTTACCAATCGGAGATCTGATAGAGGGATAACATTCAATATATACAAGGAAGTCAAGAAGAAAGGCTCCAGAAAGTCAAATAACCCTATTAAAAAAAAAAAAAAAAGAGTACAGAGCTAAACAAAGAATTCTCAACTAAGGAATACAAAATAGTCAAGAAGCACCTAAAGAAATATTTAACATCCTTAGTCATCAGGGAAATGCAAATCAAAACAACCCTGAGATTCCATCTCATACCAGTCACAATGGCTAAGATCAAAACTCAGGTGACAACAGATGCTGGCCAGGATGTGGAGAAAGAGGAATACTCCCCCATTGTTGGTGGGATTGCACGCTGGTACAACCACTGTGGAAATCACTCTGGCAGTTCCTCAGAAAATTGATCATAGTACTTACATCATGACCCAGCTACTCCACACCTGTGCATATACCCAAAAGATACTTCAATATACAACAAGGACACATGCTCCACTAAGTTCATAATAGCCTTATTTATAAAACCCAGAAGTTGGAAGGACCCAGATATCTTTCAACAGAAGGATGAAATCAGAAAATATGGTACATTTACACTGTGGGGTACTACTCAGCTTTTAAAAAAAATAATGACTTCATGAAATCCTTAGACAAATGGATGGAATTGAAAAATATCTTCCTAAGTGAGGTAACAGAATCACAAAAGAGCATACATGGTATGCACTGACTGATAAATTGAAATTAACCCAAAAATTCAGAATACCCAAATATAATTTAAAGACAGCATGAAGGCCAAAAAGGAGCAAGGCCAAAGTGTGCGTGTTTCAGTCCTTCTTAAAAGGGGGAAAAAAGTACTTGCAAGAGGAAATGGACCCATTCATATATTCCTGTACAAAGCTCAAGTTCAACTTGATCAATGTCCTCACACATAAAACCAGATACAATGAATCTATGAGACAATAAATTGGGAAAGAACGTCAAACACAGGTTTACAGGGTTAATTTCCTAAACAGAATAACAATAGTATAAGCTCTAAAATCCACTATAGACAAATGGGTCCTCATAAAATTGGTATACTTCTCTAAGGAGAAGGACACTGTCATGAGGACAAAATAGCAGCCTGTAGATTTGGAAAAGGATCATTATCAATCCTACATCGGATAGAAGACTAATATCCAATATATACAAAGAACTCAAAAAGGTAGTATCCAGAGACCCAAGTAACCCTGTTAAAAATGTTGTACAGAACTAAACAAAGAAGTCTCAACAGAGGAATCTCAAATTGCCAAGAAGCACCTAAAGAAATGTTCAACATCCTCAGTCATCAGAGAAATGCAAGTCAAAATGAACCTGAGATTCCATCTCATACCACCCAGAAAGTCTAAGCTCAAAGACTCAGTTGACAGCGGATGCTGGAGAGTATGTGAAAAAGAGGAATATTCCTCCATTGCTGGTGGGAATACAGGTGGTGCAATTACTCTACAATTCAGTCTGGTGGTTACTCTGAAAATTGGACATAGTACTACATGAGGATTCAGCTCTACCACCCATGCACATAAACCCAGAAGATGCTCCAACATATAACAAGGGCACCCAATCCACTATGTTAATAGTAGTCTTATTTTAAAAGCCAGAGCTAGAAAGAACCCAGATGTCCCTTAACAGAGGAATGCATGTATAAAATGTAGTACATTTACACAATATATTACTACTCAGTGACTTCATGAAATTCACAGGCAAGGAGATAGAACTAGTTAATATCATCCTGAGTGAGGTCACACAGTCACAAAAGAACACACATGCTAGGGCGATAAGGCAAGAGTGAGTAGGTGATTTGAGGAGCATTCACATAGAAGCAGGGGGTATGAGGTTTGGATAAGGGGTTTTCAGGGGGGAACCAGGAAGGATGATACCATTTGAAATGTAAATAAATAAAATAACTAATTAAAATTAAAAATAACTTCAATGTGTGTGCATAACATATTTACTTATCCATACTTGTAGTGATAAACATGAGATCTGAGTTTGGCTGTTGTGTACAATAAACATATTCATTCTGTAGTACCTTGGGATACTGTAAATGCATCTTCCCCAAGATTGTATACCTGGGTCATATTGTAAATCTATTTTCAGTTTTTAAATCAATACATTGTTGGTTTACATAGTGACTGTTTCTAGTTCCAAATTATACACTCAAAATTTTACAGCTTCCTACTTTTTATAAATTCAATCAAATTGTTGATTGTTCTTTTAATTTTCCTGTTTGTTCTTTGCTATTATAATATAATTACAATATTTCTTCTTTTCCTTTTCTCCCTACAGTCCTTCCCAAATACCCAGTTCTAACTCTCCTTCAAACTCAAGGTCCCCCTTTTAAGTTACCTCTTTGTAGTTTCTTCAACAAGACTCGCCAAAGAAACCTTACAAGAAAAAGTAATACGCCCAACCAATCTGAAATGCCCCAGAAGCTGGTACGCTACAAAAATAATTTCAGGCAACTGGGGAAACATGAAAACAGAAGTGGTATTCCGCAGATCTGAGTCCATGATGTGTTTGTCCACTGTCTAAAGTTAATCCTGATTGTTAAATCTTTTACTGACAGTTATTTTGACAGAGATGGGCTAAAACATCAGCCATCATTTACATTTTCTAGGGAACTAAGATTTCTGTAAGATTTTTATGCATCCATTGACAATTTTAAACTCCCTTTTTTATACTAATTATCTCTTCACTTTCTGTGTATTAGTTGCTTCCATTATTGTTTTATGCTGTAATTTTGAGTTCTTTATTTATAATAGACATTAAACCTCTTTCAGGTGTGTACCTGTCACAGTTGTTTCAAATTATGTGAGTTCTCTCTTCACTCCGTGCTGTTTAAAAGCCATTTAATTGCATAAATTTCCATTTATCAATTCTTAAAATTATTTTCCAAGCAATACTGAGAAGTTCTGTGCTTTTATCATGAAGTATTTCCCTTATTTTCTTCCCTTAGCAACCTCAAACTGTAGGTCATATCTTAGTTTCCTTGATCTATTCTGAATTGAATGTGTGTACAGGGATGATAGAAAGGGGATATGATTTTTTTTGTTTGAATGAGGATATTCAGTTTTCCTATTATCATTTATTTAAGAAGTATTGTGTCAAGGTTTTTGACATCTTTAAAATATCAGGGAGCCTCATTACATATGTTTATTTGTGGTGTTCTAATTCATTTGTTTAGATCTCTGTGTTCTGCCTGTTGAACACTGGATTTGTTAATATTTGTCTGTTGCATAATAAGTAATCAGATATTATGATGACTCTGGCACTGTTCCTGGTGCTCAAGTTAATTCGGTTATTCTTCCTTTTACAGCACATTATGAGTTTTAGATTGTTTATTTCTGTAAATAAATTCTTATAATGATTGCAATCTGTAGCTCATTCCCTTTATCACAGTTGAAATTGTGAGATTATTAGAGCTAACCACAAATTAGTAGAGTTCAACCCATTTGAAGAATGGAGGCTTGAAGGTATGTGAACACTTTCCCTATGAGAAAAGTACTGTGATAGTATGTTAGACTTTTCGTTTTTAGGATTTAGGTATACTATTAGGCTGTCAACATGCAAGGCTGTCCACTTCCTATTATTGTTCAGAATTACAATTACTGTCTGCATTGTGATAATGAAAGGTGTCATTCCATTTGCCTCCTTTCTTATTTGATTGATCCATACTTATTTGCAGTGATCACCAGAATCAATTTGTTTTCACTAGCAGTGTAAAAGTATAGTTTTTCTTTCCCTTCTGAGGAGCCTGTCTTTGTTCTTGTCCTTGTAGTGATATATGTGTGCCAGCAACTCATAAAATCTTATGATCACTCAGGGAATGGGGCCATAATACTACTGGATATGATGATAATAATAAATTGAAAGAAGCCTCAATATGTTATGCATGCAGTAAGCTGGGGAATAAAGTCATGTTTTATCGAATGCCACATTGCCCGTTGCCTTTTGCGATTTTTCCATCTTGTGGCATTTCAGAATTCATCTCTGATGTTGAACAAATCAAATATTTTTCACATATTTTAGTATCTCAAGCACTCACATATTAATTTGGACCAAATATGTTTTTAATCTTTTGAATAGTGGAACACTGATATTGATTATACTCCTCTGTCCCATTTAATGAACCTAATCATTAAATATTTAGTTTTGTGTGAGACAAACCAAAAACAAGAAATGTTTGAGCACATGGAAACTTCTCTTTCAATTAGCTTTATGAATAGGTAGACCCAGGCTGGAAGGATAACATGGCATAGTAGTTAAGGGTACTAACTGTTCTTCCTAAGGACATAAACCTGGTTCCTAGCACACTTATTAGGAGCTTACAACCACTTGAAGCTCAACATTCAGGAGTTCTTGAACCCTTTTCCCTCTTGTGTAGGCAACATAGTTTATAAGGCATATGAACACACACAGACACACACAGACACATACACACATACACACACACACACAGAGGAACAAAAATATTTAAAAAAAATGTTTGGTGCTACAGCTTCACTATGATTGACACAAAATCAATGGAACATTATTCTCTCTCTCTCTCTGATCATTATGATGTGTGGGTGTCAGTATGTATGATTTTGCTACATTGTGCTAATGAAGGTCAGGGGATAACTCTCAGGAAATGGTTCTTTTCTTCTGTCCTTCACTCTGAGGACCAAACTCAAACCGCAAGTTTCTACAAAAGCATTTTTAACTAATAAGCCAACTTTCTTGCCATATAAAATCAATTTATTTATTTATTTACTCATTTAGTTAGTTAGTTAGTTAGTTTTTGTAGTTTGATTGGTTGATTTTCTGTGTGCTGTGTCCCATTGCAGATCCAGGCATATGCATACATATAACATGTGAAAATGTCATTGCTAAGAAAAATACGTGTGATTCGATTGCAGGGATTAAATACAGATGAGTCAGCTTGACTGCTACAAATCCTATCAAATAAGCTATTTTATATCAAAAGATATCAAATATCAAATTACTGACTTTTTGTGGTGTGTGTGTGTGTGTGTGTGTGTGTGTGTGTGTGTGAGATGTCCTTGAAGACACCTATGTGAGTTTGGATGTCAGAGACACAGGAGTCTTTTTCTATCTAGATGAGATGGTCTCCTTACTTCACTTAGGCTAATGCCACCTAGATTAGCTGAACCCCTGTCATGCAAATGATTCCCCTAAGACTGTCTACCTACATGCTTGCAGGATTACAAATGTGCCCTCAGTAGAAACTTATTTAAAACTAATTAACTTATTTATTTATTTTAAATCTAGACTGTAGTTTCCCCACCTCCTTTTAGTCCTTCCTCCTCACCCCCTTCTCCTTCCCTCTTCCATCTACACCTCCTCCTTTCATCTTCAGAAGAGTTTTTTAACATTCATTTAAAGGTCAAACTCAAATCATCAGGTCTGAATGAATGACTAGAGTTTTTACCTGGTGAGCCATTTTGAACATACCCATCCCTTCTTTTCCAATCTCTCTGTTTTTTTTCATTTAGTCTTTTATTTCTTCCTTATTCTCATTGAATTTTTCATGCAGCATATTATGAATGTGTTTTTCTGCTTCCCCATCTCCTTCTAACTCTCCCCAAACTCTTCACTCACCCACAGCCATTATCTCTTTTAGAATAATCCCTTTTTATTAAAAATGGATTCATTTCTCAAACGACTTATCTGAATTCTGATTCTCTACCTGTTACTCTTCTTAGTTCCTCGCCCCTAAATTTTCTATATTGATCTACTTTCCTTCTGGTTCTTGTTAGAAATAAACAGACTCCTAGAAACAAAGAACAAAATGAGCAAAATAAAATATATTAAGATAGAATGAAAAATTACATCGATGTTGGACAAGTCAAGCTACATCTCTTTAGAAAACAAACAGGCAAACAATTAAACAAAAATAAAAGAAACAGGGCAGCACCCCGCGAGCGAACTTGAGCCTCGGGACCACAGGTAAGACCAACTTTTCTGCTGCAAGAAAGCAGCCTGGTGATCTCGGGAACACGGAGGCAGAATCCCTCTAGGACCGAGCACGTCCTGTGTTTACCGGGAGTCCCACACCCACGGATCCCGGCCTGCAGCAGCTTTCTGCTCCCAGAACCCGTGGGAGAGAAACCTCACCGCCTGGTCAGGTGGGCACTCCTGAGGCTGCAGAGCAGAAGAGACCACCAACACTGCCCACCCCTGCCCACATCCCTGGCCCAAGAGGAAACTGTACAGGACCTCTGGGTTCCTGTGGGGGAGGACCAAGGAGCGGAAGGACCCCTGCTGGAGACACCGCCGGAACCTGAAGGAAACAGACCAGATAAACAGTTCTCTGCACCCAAATCCCGTGGGAGGGAGAGCTAAACCTTCAGAGAGGCAGACACGCCTGCGAAACCAGAAGAGACTGCTCTCTGCACACATTACTGATTCCAGAGGAAAACACCTGAGGCCATCTGGAACCCTGGTGCACGGAGGCTCCCGGAAGGGGCGGCGCAGATCTTCCTGGTTGCTGCCACAGCAGAGAGCCCGTGGGCAGCACCCCGAGAGCGAACTTGAGCCTCGGGACTACAGGTAAGACCAACTTTTCTGCTGCAAGTGACCTGCCTGGTGAACTCAAGACACAGGCCCACAGGAACAGCTGAAGACCTGTAGAGGGGCAAAACTACACACACGAAAGCAGAACACTCTGTCCCCATAACTGGCTGAAAGAAAACAGTAAAACAGGTCTACAGCACTCCTGACACACAGGCTTATAGGACAGTCTAGCCACTGTCAGAATTAGCAGAACAAAGTAACACTAGAGATAATCTGATGGCGAGAGGCAAGCGCAGGAACACAAGCAACAGAAACCAAGACTACATGGCATCATTGGAGCCCAATTCTCCCACCAAAACAAACATGGAATATCCAAACACACCAGAAAAGCAAGATCTAGTTTCAAAATCATATTTGATCATGATGCTGGAGGACTTCAAGAAAGACGTGAAGAACTCCCTTAGAGAACAAGTAGAAGCTTACAGAGAGGAATCGAAAAAATCCCTGAAAGAATTCCAGGAAAACACAATCAAACAGTTGAAGGAATTAAAAATGGAAATAGAAGCAATCAAGAAAGAACACATGGAAATAACCCTGGATATAGAAAACCAAAAGAAGAGACAAGGAGCTGTAGATACAAGCTTCACCAACAGAATACAAGAGATGGAAGAGAGAATCTCAGGAGCAGAAGATTCCATAGAAATCATTGACTCAACTGTCAAAGATAATGTAAAGCAGAAAAAGCTACTGGTCCAAAACATACAGGAAATCCAGGACTCAATGAGAAGATCAAACCTAAGGATAATAGGTATAGAAGAGAGTGAAGATTCCCAGCTCAAAGGACCAGTAAATATCTTCAACAAAATCATAGAAGAAAACTTCCCTAACCTAAAAAAAAGAGATACCCATAGGCATACAAGAGGCATACAGAACTCCAAATAGATTGGACCAGAAAAGAAACACCTCCCGTCACATAATAGTCAAAACACCAAACGCACAAAATAAAGAAAGAATATTAAAAGCAGTAAGGGAAAAAGGTCAAGTAACACATAAAAGCAGACCTATCAGAATCACACCAGACTTTTCGCCAGAAACTATGAAGGCCAGAAGATCCTGGACTGATGTCATACAGACCCTAAGAGAACACAAATGCCAGTCCAGGCTACTATATCCTGCAAAACTCTCAATTAACATAGATGGAGAAACCAAGATATTCCATGACAAAACCAAATTTACACAATATCTTTCTACAAATCCAGCACTACAAAGGATAATAAATTGTAAAGCCCAACATAAGGAGGCAAGCTATACCCAAGAAGTGGCAAGAAACTAATCGTCTTGGCAACAAAACAAAGAGAAGAAAAGCACACAAACATAACCAATCCAAGTATGAATATAACAGGAAGCAATAATCACTATTCCTTAATATCTCTCAACATCAATGGCCTCAACTCCCCAATAAAAAGACATAGATTAACAAACTGGATACGCAACAAGGACCCTGCATTCTGCTGCCTACAGGAAACACACCTCAGAGACAAAGACAGACACTACCTCAGAGTGAAAGGCTGGGAAACAACTTTCCAAGCAAATGGTCAGAAGAAGCAAGCTGGAGTAGCCATTCTAATATCAAATAAAATCAATTTTCAACTAAAAGTCATCAAAAAAGATAAGGAAGGACACTTTATATTCATCAAAGGAAAAATCCACCAAGATGAACTCTCAATCCTAAATATCTATGCCCCAAATACAAGGGCACCTACATACGTAAAAAGAAACCTTACTAAAGCTCAAACACACATTGCACCTCACACAATAATAGTAGGAGATTTCAACACCCCACTCTTATCAATGGACAGATCATGGAAACAGAAATTAAACAGAGACGTAGACAGACTAAGAGAAGTCATGAGCCAAATGGACTTAACGGATATTTATAGAACGTTCTACCCTAAAGCAAAAGGATATACCTTCTTCTCAGCTCCTCATGGTACTTTCTCCAAAATTGACCATATAATTGGTCAAAAAACAGGCCTCAACAGATACAGAAAGATAGAAATAATTGCATGCGTGCTATCGGACCACCACGGCCTAAAGCTGGTCTTCAATAACAATAAGGGAAGAATGCTCACATATATGTGGAAATTGAACAATGCTCTACTCAATGATAACATGGTCAAGGAAGAAATAAAGAAAGAAATTAAAAACTTTTTAGAATTTAATGAAAATGAAGGTACAACAAATCAAAACTTATGGGACACAATGAAAGCTGGGCTAAGAGGAAAACTCATAGCCCCGAGTGCCTGCAGAAAGAAACAGGAAAGAGCATATGTCAGCAGCTTGACAGCACACCTAAAAACTCTAGAACAAAAAGAAGCAAATACACCCAGGAGGAGTAGAAGGCAGGAAATAATCAAACTCAGAGCTGAAATCAACCAAGTAGAAACAAAAAGGACCATAGAAAGAATCAACAGAACCAAAAGTTGGTTCTTTGAGAAAATCAACACGATAAACCCTTAGCCAGACTAAGGAGAGGACACAGAGAGTGTGTCCAAATTAACAAAATCAGAAATGAAAAGGGAGACATAACTACAGATTCAGAGGAAATTCAAAAAATCATCAGATCTTACTATAAAAGCCTATATTCAACAAAACTTGAAAACCTACAGGAAATGGACAATTTCCTAGACAGATACCAGGTACCGAAGTTAAAACAGGAACAGATAAACCAGTTAAACAACCCCATAACTCCTAAGGAAATAGAAGAAGTCATTAAAGGTCTCCCAACCAAAAAGAGCCCAGGTCCAGACGGGTTTAGTGCAGAATTCTATCAGACCTTCATAGAAGACCTCGTACCAATATTATCCAAACTATTCCACAAAATTGAAACAGATGGAGCACTACCGAATTCCTTCTATGAAGCCACAATTACTCTTATACCTAAACCACACAAAGACCCAACAAAGAAAGAGAACTTCAGACCAATTTCCCTTATGAACATTGACGCAAAAATACTCAACAAAATTCTGGCAAACCGAATCCAAGAGCACATCAAAACAATCATCCACCATGATCAAGTAGGCTTCATCCCAGGCATGCAGGGATGGTTTAATATACGGAAAACCATCAACGTGATCCATTATATAAACAAACTGAAAGAACAAAACCACATGATCATTTCATTAGATGCTGAGAAAGCATTTGACAAAATTCAACACCCCTTCATGATAAAAGTCCTGGAAAGAATAGGAATTCAAGGCCCATACCTAAACATAGTAAAAGCCATATACAGCAAACCAGTGGCTAACATTAAACTAAATGGAGAGAAACTTGAAGCAATCCCACTAAAATCAGGGACTAGACAAGGCTGCCCACTCTCTCCCTACTTATTCAATATAGTTCTTGAAGTTCTAGCCAGAGCAATCAGACAACAAAAAGGAGGTCAAGGGATGAGATCGGAAAAGAAGAAGTCAAAATATCACTATTTGCAGATGATATGATAGTATATTTAAGTGATCCCAAAAGTTCCACCAGAGAACTACTAAAGCTGATAAACAACTTCAGCAAAGTGGCTGGGTATAAAATTAACTCAAATAAATCAGTAGCCTTCCTCTACACAAAAAAGAACAAGCAGAGAAACAAATTAGGAAACGACACCTTCATAATAGACCCAAATAATATAAAAGTACCTCGGTGTGACTTTAACCAAGCAAGTAAAAGATCTGTACAATAAGAACTTCAAGACACTGAAGAAAGAAATTGAAGAAGACCTTAGAAGGTGGAAAGATCTCCCATGCTCATGGATTGGCAGGATTAATATAGTAAAAATGTCCATTTTACCAAAAGCGATCTCCAGATTCAATGCAATCCCCATCAAAATACCAATCCAATTCTTCAAAGAGTTAGACAGAACAATTTGCAAATTCATCTGGAATAACAAAAAACCCAGGATAGCTAAAACTATCCTCAACAATAAAAGGACCTCAGGGGGAATCACTATCCCTGAACTCAAGTAGTATTACAGAGCAATAGTGATAAAAACTGCATGGTATTGGTACAGAGACAGACAGATAGACCAATGGAACAGAATTGAAGACCCAGAAATGAACCCACACACCTATGGGCACTTGATTTTTGACAAAGAGCCAAATCCATCCAATGGAAAAAAAGATAGCATTTTCAGCAAATGGTGCTGGTTCAACTGGAGGTCAACATGTAGAAGAATGCAGATCGATCCATGCTTATCACCCTGTACAAAGCTTAAGTCCAAGTGGATCAAGGACCTCCACATCAAACCAGACACACTCAAACTAATAGAATAAAAACTAGGGAAGCATCTGGAACACATGGGCACTGGAAAAAATTTCCTGAACAAAACACCAATGGCTTATGCTCTAAAATCAAGAATCGACAAATGGGATCTCATAAAACTGCAAAGCTTCTGTAAGGCAAAGGACACTGTGGTTAGGACAAAACGGCAACCAACAGATTGGGAAAAGATCTTTACCAATCCTACAACTGATAGAGGCCTTATATCCAAAATATACAAAGAACTCAAAAATTTAGACCGCAGGGAGACAAATCACCCTATTAAAAAATGGGGTTCAGAGCTAAACAAAGAATTCACAGCTGAGGAATGCCGAATGGCTGAGAAACACCTAAAGAAATGTTCAACATCTTTAGTCATCAGGGAAATGCAAATTAAAACCCTGAGATTTCACCTCACACCAGTGAGAATGGCTAAGATCAAAAACTCAGGTGACAGCAAATGCTGGAGAGGATGCGGAGAAAGAGGAACACTCCTCCATTGTTGGTGGGGTTGCAGACTGGTACAACCATTCTCGAAATCAGTCTGGAGGTTCCTCAGAAAATTGGACATTGAACTGCCTGAGGATCTAGCTATACCTCTCTTGGGCATATACCCAAAAGATGCCCCAACATATAAAAAAGACATGTGCTCCACTATGTTCATAGCAGCCTTATTTATAATAGCCAGAAGCTGGAAAGAACCCAGATGCCCTTCAACAGAGGAATGGATACAGAAAATGTGGTACATTTACACAATGGAATATTACTCAGCTATCAAAACAACGACTTTATGAAATTAAATGAGGCAAATGGTTGGAACTGGAAAATATCATCCTGAGTGAGCTAACCCAATCACAGAAAGACATACATGGTATGCACTCATTGATAAGTGGCTATTAGCCCAAATGCTTGAATTACCCTAGATGCCTAGAACAAATGAAACTCAAGACGGATGATCAAAATGTGAATGCTTCACTCCTTCTTTAAAAGGGGAACAAGAATACCCTTGGCAGGGAAGAGAGAGGCAAAGATTAAAACAGAGACTGAAGGAACACCCATTCAGAGCCTGCCCACATGTGGCCCATATATATACAGCCACCCAATTAGACAAGATGGATGAAGCAAAAGAAGTGCAGAAGTGTAGATCGCTCCTGAGAGACACAGCCAGAACACAGCAATTACAGAGGTGAATGCCAGCAGCAAACCACTGAACTGAGAATAGGACCCCCGTTGAAGGAATCAGAGAAAGAACTGGAAGAGCTTGAAGGGGCTCGAGACTCCATATGTACAACAATGCCAAGCAACCAGAGCTTCAGGGACTAAGCCACTACCTAAAGACTATACATGGACTGACCCTGGACTCTGACCTCATAGGTAGCAATGAATATCCTAGTAAGAGCACCAGTGGAAGGGGAAGCCCTGGGTCCTGCTAAGACTGAACCCCAGTGAACTAGACTGTTGGGGGGGGGGGCGGCAATGGGGGGAGGGTGGGGGGGGAACACCCATAAGGAAGGGGAGGGGGAGGGGGATGTTTGCCCGGAAACCGGGAAAGGGAATAACACTCGAAATGTATATAAGAAATATTCAAGTTAATAAAAAAAAATAGTAAAAAAAAAAAAAGAAAAAAAACACACACAAAGAAAATAGAACATAAAAGACATGTTCATGATAGCATTAATTTTGACATGAATTCACAGCGACTATATCAGTCAGTACACACAGAGTCTGAACAAGTTCAACCTAGATTGGTTTCAAGGGCGGAGAGGAAAAGTAGACAGAGGCCTTGACCTCTAAAATGAAGCCTTTCTGAAACTCACATCTTTTTGCAAAGGAGAAATTGGTTCTTTCCACTGGAGACTGACTGGTATATTAACTACACTTTTAGGTAGGTCTCATGCCCAGCTGTAGATGGCTACCACAAACAAAGTCAGATATATTTTTCTAGAAATTCTGTCTTATATTGCTATGTTTGTCCATCTCCCTCTCTTGACCTATCCATCTCTCTATGTTTATCTCACAATTTCCCATAAACTTAATTATTGCTTACTATTCCATATTTAATACTATTGATTGTTAATTTCAATACTCCCTTACCAGCTTATGGAATAAATAGAGGTGATGTTGACTAAACTACATAAGTTTTTCGTGACAAAATAAAAATAAAAGTAAATTGAAGTGGCCCTTTTTTTTCCAATTTAAAAAAAAATTAAGGGAATCTTTGCCTCTTAGTAATTATTTACCAGAGTTTACCTAGATTTGGGTATCTGCTGCACTCTGATCTTTATGCATGCTTCTCTATAGAGGTGGCCTCTTACCTCTCAGTGCTGAACCATATGGCTCCCCATGAGCCATTTACATGAGCCATTGCCCCATTATGCATTCCTGAGGCTAACAAGTCAATTCAAAAGAACTCTCATCCATGCTTCTTGGGTCTAGAATTTTGTCATTGTGTCTTTTATTTTTACTTTTTTATTTTTGCCTTAGACATTAAAGGAAACTGCTTCTTCAAATGTCTCTTAAATTGGTACCTTCTTGTGATTTTGTTGTTATTGTTGTTGTTGCTGTTGCTGCTGCTGCTTTTTTGAGTTAATGATGCCCGAATAATAAATAATTCTTTTTCTTAAATTGCGTCCCTTTCAGCTGAGGTCTGAAGCTTATTTACTTATACTGTAAATTTTGTATTTCATATTAGAGGACTGCTGTTGCTAATTTCCATAGTAATAGTATATGCTTTTGGAGGCAGTGTACAGTAATGCATGTTTAATCGATGACAAAATGCTATCCATGTACAAATTGTATAAATGGTATATATCCTTAAAGAGAAGAAAGGACTGTACTCCCAAGTCTTTTCTCACTTATACTGAGATATGAACTGTCTGATCCTTTGAAGAGAGAGATAAATTTCTGAGAATGATGAAGGGGGAGGTAAAACACAGAAGGAAATCATTTTGATAGATATACCTCAGAGAAGATCAGTTTAGCATAAGCCCACTTTTGCAAGAGAGAGAAGCAAATCCACCTATATATACCATTGCTACTTTAGGGATTTGTATCCAGCATCAAATTTGAGCCATCAATGAATTCAGTTAAAGACATATTTTAGTTCTCATAAAATTTCAACAACAATACAGGCTTAAATTATATCTTGTAACCATTTCATTATCCCCAATACTTCAGTAACTTTAAAAAGTAGTTTTGGTAGTCAGTCACATCTTTCCTTTTATGAAACACTTGGATTGGTACAACAAATACACTGTGAACTAGGTATTACTATTGTCCTTTTTGATTTCTTTTGTAACAGTCTTGTTTATAAATTTAAAAAGTCAAAAAACAAAGAAACAAAAAAATCCTTAACTGACATAGTTGTTTGTTTGTGTGTGTGTGGGTGTGTGTGTGTGTGTGTGAGAGAGAGAAAGAGAGAGAAAGAGAGAGAAAAAGAGAGAGAGAAAGAGAGAGCGCACCACAAATACTGATAAAGCATATAAAATATTCACTTTTAATTTTATTATTAAAATCTTAGATATATTACATTAGTAAAGTATAATAATTCATTTATGTGCTTTTGTTATATTTCTACTGAATATCTGTTATGTACTAAACTAACTTGGAACACAGATTTTATATTTTATATTAATAAAATGTTACATATATATGTTTTTGTATGTCATTTTTTTTCTATTTTCAGTTATGGAACACATGAAAGAGTAATATAACTATTCCTTGAAATCAATCATTTGTGTATATTCTGAAAGCAGCATATTGTACCTGTTTAAATGTTCACTAATGGAAAGCAACCACAGAGTCACTAATGAGAATCCCATAGAAACTGATAAAATAAAAGACTTAACTGATTTGGATAGAAAAATGTATCTCTCAGTCAGATACCAAAAAGTGATTGAGAAATTAAGAAGTAGGGTGAGTGGTCAAAGTGTTAGGCAAATAAGCAAGTACCAGATTGTAGAGGCCAGGGATTCATAGAAATTCTGGGTGGGCATTGAAGTTCAATTGTGATTTCAGGTGCACTGAGAAAGACAGAATCAGGGACCTGTTATGGTAAATAAAAAAAGCAACAGGACAGGTTCCTGCACGTACCCTGAAGATCACTAATTCCAGCTCCAACGTGACATTGGAACTAGTACTAATTTATCTCAAGTTAGTATCTCTCCTGTTGGCTTTCTGTTAGCCACAAAGTCTCTGATTTCAACTACCTGATAAAATCATGGTTCTAGAAGTTCAGCAACAGCTGGCCTCTCAGGGCTCCCTACCATGGACTCAGCCCACACTCTCAGCAACTGCCCCCTGGTAGTTAAAGTATATACTCCCAACTACCTGGTAAAATCAAGATTCAACAGACTGTAACCCAACAATCAGATTTATATGTTAAATTGTCAATCCACAATACACCTACATAATAAATTCACTGCCAATTAAAAAGATATGAACTTCCCACCTAGAAAAGATAAACTTGAACTAGTTCATCTGCATCTGGATCATCCTACTCAGTCATGTCCATCTTGATTCCCGCACTTCTCCTCCTCTCTTTTTCCTAGACGTTTCCCCCACCTACTCTTCCTTCTCATCCAATGGTAGGCCTTGCCTTATCCTGGACCTGCCTCACTGCATAATGACATCATCCTAGAGGGTCCCTTAATCTGACTATTGAGATT
Organism: Rattus rattus; assembly: GCF_011064425.1. NCBI lineage: Eukaryota > Metazoa > Chordata > Mammalia > Rodentia > Muridae > Rattus > Rattus rattus. Next base: position 110,096,273 of record NC_046156.1, read on the forward strand.
GGACACATCAAGGAACTCTGGGTTGAACTGGGAGATAATGAATCAAAGGATAAATTAGGAAAAAACATTGAAGAAAACTCTCAATATAAGTCAGAGACCTCCACAGGCAGGCACCTACAGACACTCACAAAAATGCCAACACACATGAACACACAACTTATAGACATACACGTGAAAAATAAAATAAATAATGTTTTAATAAAAGGCAATTGCTTATAGAAAATTATTTAACTTCTACTATTTTATTTATTTTCCATTTTTAATTCAAAATGTCATGATGCTACTTTTCATTTCCCCTTGCTCCCTCCAGGCCTTCCTAGGCCCCCTCAGTCAGACTACTCCCATACCTCTCTTTATATTAGCACTCTTTGGCTTTTGAAAATGTTTATTCCTTTCAATCTGTTTTACAAGTAATACTATATGAGCACAGTCAATTGGTAATTATATAATATAAAAATAAATCAGGATATTTATGTTAGCTATTTGTAGATGTATTTTAGTGCCTTTTGTTACTTAAGATTTTGGGAGATAGGGTAATCATATGAGATATCAGAAATTATTACATCACTTTCAAAGAAAGTGTGATTTAGTATTCTGCTTTACTCCCCCAGTCCTCGGATGTTGTGAAGGAGCATTTGTAAACCCCATGACTCCTTAAATTTTAATTCCTATTTTCAATATTGAATTGTCTTCATTGTTTCATTAAATCATGGCTTCAACATTTATTCATACTTTCTTTGACTGCTGTTTTAAATACACTGTCTTACATGTCATCATTCCCAGTAGATATTACTGTGGATATACAGGTAATTGGTGTTGTTTCTTGGAAAGAAAATCTTATCTATGCTTTGATGACTGACTTTTTTATTTCCTGTTACCCAGGTATGTCAGGTGATTCACTAACTATATCATACTTAGGAGTGCAGCATTGTTCAATTCAGTGTTGATATTCAAATGAATCTGAGAAACACACATGGCCTATATCCAGCTAAGTGAGGCTCCTGAGTCGTGGAATAGACCATCTATAAATTCAGGAATTCTCATGTGATCTTTACAAGTCTGAGGGAAGTGTTTAGAACTCTTCCTCAAGGACCGAGTACTGGTAGAGGCAGAGTTGGCAATATCAGTCTTGGAATCATAATGGAAAGCAGTGGGAGAAGTGGAGCTGGAGAGCTGGTGGGACGCATTCAGTCCTTCATCATTCTGCACTAGTGCCATTCTCTGGAAAAAAGGAGTTCTTGGGTCAGAGGGATAAGTAAAATTGTGTTAAGTGCCTAGGGTAGCTGTATGAGAGGAGGTAGGTTGACGGTTGACATCTACACTCCCTACCTAAAGATAGGAGGTAGGCTGTGGCACTTTCTGGAAGCTGTATAGGGCTAGTGGTGAAAGTCTGTAATCCCTAATGAGAGTGAAAATTCAGAAGGGATACAGGAAAGCAAGTATAGTATATGTGGTACTGAGCCACATGATGGGTGGGGTTACTTATGTAACTGTACTGGTGTACTGATGGGTCTAGAGCCCCACGCTGGTGTAGTACTCATGTCACAGAGACAAGATCAGAGTTCTAATGCTTTTGTCTGTACAGGATCCCTCATAGAAAATTGGGTTAGAGATTAGGGATGATTCCCAAGGCAAGGGTGGAAAGGGGAGAAAACTAGCTGGGGCCAGCAATTGGCAAGTTCAGTGTGGTGAATGGAAGAGTAGAAAAGTAGAGCATATCAGTGTCTTTGGCTATTTGTGATGGCCATATGGTCTCTCAGTTAGCAAGCAGGGCTCAGGTCAATACTTAACACTCCTAAAAACCAAAATGCAATTGCATTATGTATTAAAATAATGCAACTACTTGAAATATATTTGATTGATATGATTGAGTTATGAATGAGCTTAAATGAAATTAATAATTTAGCATTTGATGAGTATGACCTTCTAGTTTTTGGAAAACACGGTCTTCTGTTAAGTAACATATCAAAGTCAGAGAATGTTCAACTAATGGCAATCAAAGCTAAATTAGTGTACATAATATTTTATGCATTTTTATTGTCTTCCATATCTCTTCTGAGCAAAACTATTCTCAAATATTCCATTTTGCAACACACAGCAATCACCACTTGTCAAATGAATTCTGTTTCCTTCAGATGTGAACAAATCGGCTAGTACAGACTCAGAAAACATCATTTTTCCATTTTGTGTTGTAATTGGATTATTGCTACTTAGAGACAAACCAAGGAAGGGACTTTCAAAAGGATTAGTCTCCACAGCACCAGCAATTGTTTTCCTCTTGCAGCAGAATATATTATCAACTGGGGTGCAAACCCCACCAAGTCACAATTCCTAGAATGGGAAAATACCTCTCATTTCAACATCTAATTTTCTGCACTCCTACATATCCTTCTGACTCTCAAACTTTCAAGTTACTTTAACTAGGCTGAGAAACCTGATGACTACCAACCAAGGCTATGAAAGGGCTCTTTATTTATGCTAGTTTATTTTTATCAGTTGATAGAGTTACTGTTTATTTTCTAATGTGAAACAGTACAGAAAGTTTGCAAATATTTGCATTTCCTCTAATAAATTTTATTTAGATATGGCTTGCATACAAACAAATCTTTTAAAATATTCTCAAATTATTCAACTTCTGCAAATGCAAATATTGATTTTCAAATGGCAGCAGTTCATGTTAAAATAATCAAGATTTTCCTGATCCACAGGACAAAGCAAGCCCTTATTATAAACTAAACATTTCATATATAATTTACGCTTTGTAAAATGTTTGTGGTCATTGCGGAAAGTCCACTTAGCACAATTAGTGGATTCAGCCTTAGGTTTTTAAACATGGTGCTTATCTTTGTATTTTCAAAGTTTATTGATTAGTTTATATTTTTCAGACATTAACATAAGTGAAATGGCACCGACTCAACCATTCCACATGGGACCAAACTATTAATAGATTTTTATGGCTTTAGATCATCAATTTTCTATTTTTAGAACACTATTAGCAATGTCATCATCACCTTGAACTCACTTGGGCATCATATTTATTTATTGGCTTGGCAAATATGGATCTAGCTTCATAACTCTGAACTTTGAAGACTAGCATGTATGGATCCAAAGGCCAGATAAGGTTATAAATGTTCAAGCCATGTCTATCTCTGAACATTGGCTGCCAGCATCCTCAAAACTATTTCCAAGAACACCTACAATTGGTACAATTGGTAGTAGCGCTGATTATCTTGATGGTACCTGACGTTGAGAGTTGGGCACTTAGGTTCTAACAGCATGTAGTGTTGGAGGAGCTGGTGAGTAAGTGGTAGTGTTCCTGATTTGGAGATCTTCAAACCAAAGAAATAAGCTCCTGCTCACATTTGCTTCTCTATCAGAGCCTTTCACTCTTCACCCTGAATACTTTTCACCAGACTCCATAATCCCACATTGTGCAGGTCTATCTGATGGTCTATATTCTTCTGTCTTCTTCAGCTGACCGATCACACCATCCAGGCCCTTTTCTTTTCAGCTAACACTTCATGTCACTGTCTCAGCTTGTAACAGAGTAAAGGTTGAAGACTACTACTGAGAAAAATTACTTTATTTGAAAGTTAATATTTCTGCTCTAGGGAGATGAAAGTAAGCTTGTTGACAATCCGTGAAGTTCTGTACCATAGTCTTAAATAGGCAGAAGAAGTTACGTGGTATGAGATGCAATTGGGGCAATTATTTGGGTTAACAACCAATAGAACTGCATAGAAAGCAACTGTAAGGACTCATATCAACACTGATCAAAACTAAGTGTTTTATGAAAATGAAAGATTTTCATCTGCAGAGCCTCCATTGTCCTCTAATATTATCTGAATGTCTGATGTTATAATGATTTTGTCCAAGAACAGAAAAGCTCTCTAAGTTGTTACTGACTAGAGAAAATCTTCAACCAATTCATAGTGATCATTTGCAACTATTATAGTGTCACTTAGAGTAATTGCAAGGTATTCACCCAACAGATACCAGGAGGAAATTCTTACCATTTGCAAAAATAAGAGGCTGCTTTGCTGTCAGACCCCAACTAAGGACACCATAAGTCACACAAAATGGAGGCCACATCAAAAGCCCCCTGCCATTGCCATTTAACTATTTTCAGATAGCGTTGAATTCCTTAAAATAAAATGTTAACACAGAACTGTGTATTCTAATAGAATTCAGCAGTATTGGTGAATAGTATATAAAAATGTTTAACTCCCACCTCAAAAAATTCAGAAACAGAAATGTGTTGTTAAAGTAAAAATAAAAAAAAATACAAACTGGTTCCTGCTTGTACCCTGACAGTCACACTTATTAGTTCTGGTTCTGGCTGGCCATTGGATTTAGCCCTAATTTATCTCAGCAGCTCCATGCTACCCCCATTTTTTCTTTTTCTCTTTCTTTCTTCCTTTCTTTCTTTCTTTCTTTCTTTCTTTCTTTCTTTCTTTCTTTCTTTCTTTCTTTCCCTCTTTCTTTTTGTTTCTTAATCAAAAGTCTATTAATTTTATCACAATTCCTTTAGTTGGATATATTCTATTGCTTCACAATGTTCCCCCTCCCTAACTCTCCCTTTCTGCCTCCCCACCCTGACATTCCCCTATACTGGGAGGTGCAGTCTTGGCAGGACCAAGGATTTCTCCTCCCATTGGTGCCCATCAAGGCCATCATCTGCTATATATGCTGCTGGAGTGATGGGTCTGTCTATGTGAACTCTTTGGGTAGTAGTTTAGTCTCTGGGAGCTCTGGTTGGTTGGTGTTGTTGTTCTTATGGGGTGGCAACTCCTTCAATGGTGACCCCATTCTCAGTTCAATGGTTTGCTGCTAGTTTTCACCTCTGTATTAGTCATGCTCTGGCAGAGTCACTTGGGAGACAGCTGTATCAGACTCCTATCAGCATACACTTCTTAGCTTAATCAATATTCTGTAAGTTTGATTAATGTGCATATATGGGATGGATCCCCAGTTGAGACATGTTCTGAATGGTCGTTCCTTCGGTTTTTGCTCCAAACTTTGTCTCAATATCTCCTTGTATGAATATTTTCCTTCCCCCTTTTAAGAAGGACTGAAGCATCCTGCCTACTTTCTGATCTGCTGTCCACAAGTCATTCTAACACGACACCCTGTCAGGACACCCAGTCCACACTCACAGTTCTCTTGACTTGTTTCCACCATGCCAGGCATGCACATCCCAATCCTTGGCTGGCCCCATGTATCTGGCCAACATATACTCTCTTGAACTCAATTAAATTACCACATGAAAGAACATATCACACAGTACCCTCTGATCTACTTGATAAGATATAATTTGCCCATGAAGACAACACAACATCTGATACACATCTATCCATTGAAGGTGTGCAGAGAGAAATCTTAACATCCTCCATCATGTCCTCTATGCTTTCTCCTCCTCTCTCTGGTCTTCTCTGCCTCTCTAAAACTTATCTCCTGCCCATCCTTCCTTCTTGTCCAATGACAGACCTCATTCTATCCTGCACCTGTCTTCATCTGCATAATGACATCAACCTACAGAAAGGTTCCCTGCTCTGGCATCCTGGCTAATATTTGTATGTTATTTTCTAATATAGCCACAAATTTGATATCTGTAATATCATTTGAACTGAGCAATAACCATGCAAGCAGAAGTGATAATTTTTATTACTCTCTGTTATTGATGGAGAAAAACCTCAAACTCTCTTGAGTTATTTTAATATCTTTGTAATTCAAAGTAAAATCATAACTTAAATAAACTATATTTATGATATTCAGTTAGTTGACAATGTTAGATCATATAAAGACCTCTTCCCAAAGACATACTATGAAAATGCTTGTGTTTCCTGACTCATGACAGACACATGCATGACACGTAATTTTCAAGCCTCACATTAGAACATAGAATTTTGAATATCGCTATGCTGTAATTGCAATGTATGTAGTCACCATTCACTAAGAAAATGTAAATTTAACTTTTATACTAGAAGACTGTTTAGGTGAGAATGGAAAGGGCAGGCAGTTAGTGCTTTGTTTTAGAAAATCAGTACTATGTGTGGATTTTGAGTAGTACTTCAACTGTAATGGCCTTATCCTTGCTAAGCTCAAAATAATTAAAATTATTTCAATTCAGTTGTGAATGGCAGCTATTGAACAACCATTAAGAGGTAAGTTAGCTTGAAGTAAAAATAATTACATGACATGTAGAGGAGAAAATAAATCATCAACCTAGAAACACCAAATCTATGAGACTGTATAATATCTCTAGTAATACACATGATAACATATTATATATTCAAATACCATAATGTATAATGTATAATTTTGAAAATATAATGACAAAATATCGTATTTTGTGGTTTCAATAAACAATTTTTCTCAATGAATTTCTGGATGTCCAGGAATTTTCGCTATAGAAAAGACTAGCCATTAAATGGGAGATATACTGGTCCCTGATGGTTTTAAAGGTCAGCGCTACCCAATTACATCTCTAATTTAGAATAACAAAAACACAGATTAGTGAAAAATATCCAGAACAATAAAAGAACTTCTGGGGTAATCACCATCCTTGACCTCAAGCTGTATTACAGAGCAATAGTGATAAAAACTGTATGGTATTGGTACAGAGACAGGAAGGTAAACCAACAGAATAGAATTGAAGACAATACATGGACTGACCCTGGACTCTGACCTTATAGGTAGCAATGAATAGCCTAGTAAGAGCACTAGTGGAAACGGAAGCCCTTGGTCCTGCTAAGACTGAACCCTCAGTGAACGTGATTGTTGGGGGGAGGGTGGTAATGGGGGGAGGATGGAGAGGGGAACACCCATATAGAAGGGGAGAGGGACGGGTTAGGGGGATGTTGACCCGGAATCTGGGAAAGGGAATAACATTCAAGATGTAAATAAGAAATACTCAAGTTAATACTCAAGAAAAAAAAAAAAAGAATTGAAGACACAGAAATGGACCCACCCACACATAGGGACACTTGATCTTTGACAAAGGAGCTAAAACCATCCAGTAGGAAAAATAGCATTTTTATCAAGTGCTGCTGGTTCATGGCAGTCATCCTGTAGAAGAATGCAAATCAATCCATTCTTATCACCCTGTACAAAGCTTAAGTCCAAGTGGATCAAGGATCTCCACATAAAACTAGATACACTTAAAATAATAGAAGAAAAAGTGGGGAAGAATCTCAAACACATGGGCACTGGGGAAAATTTTTGTGAACAGAACACCAATGGCTTATGCTCTAAGATCAAGAAATTTTAATATAGGAGGAAATATAGAGATAAAGTTTGGCGACAAGACTAAAGGAAAAGCCATTCAGAAACTGCACATCTTGGAGATTTAGCCCATAAACATATAGCCACCAAACCCAGACAATATTGCTTATGCTAAGAAGTGCATGGAACCTCATAAAATTGCAAAGATTCTGTAAGGCAAAGGGCATTGTCACTAAGGCAAAACAGCAACCAACAGATTGGGAAAAGATCTTTACCAATCTATATCTGATACAGGGCTAATATCCAATGTATATGAAGAACCCATGAAGTTAGATTCCCGAGAATCAAATAGCTCCATTTAAAATGGAGTACAGAGTTAAACAATGAAGTCTCAAGAGAAGAATATTGAATGGTTGAGAAGCACCTAAAGAAATGTTCAACACCCTTAGTCATCAGGGAAATGCAAATCAAAACAAAACTGAGATCCGCCTCACATCAACCAGAATGACTAAGACACAATGAAAGCTGTGCTAAGAGGAAAATTCAAAGCTCTGAGTGCCTGTAGAAAGAAACAGGAGAGAACATACAACAGCAGTTTGACAGCACCACCTAAAAGCTCTAGAACAAAAAGAAGCAAATAAACTCAAGATGAATCGAAGGCAGCAAAAGCTGGTTCGTTGAGAAAATCAACAAATAGATAAACCCTTAGCCAGACTAACCAGAGGGCACAGAGATTGTGTCCAAACTGACAAATCAGAAGTGAAAAGGGAGATATAACTACAGAATCAGAGGAAATTCAAGAAATCATCAGATCTTACTACAAAAGCCTATTTCAACAAAACTTGAAAAACTGGAGGAAATGGACAATTTTCTTGACAGACACCAGGTACCAAAGTTAAATCAAGGACAGATAAACCATTTAAACCACCCTATAACTCCTAAAGAAATAAAAGCAGTCATTAAAATTCTCCCAAACAAAAAGAGTCCGGGACCAGATAGGTTTAGTGCAGAATTCTATCAGACCTTCATAGAAGACCTCATACCAATACTGTCCAAACTATTCCACAAAGTTAAACAGAGGGAGCACTACCAAATTCATTCTATGAAGCCAAAATTACTCTTACACCAAATCCACACAAAGACCCAACAAAGAAAGAGAACTTCAGACCAAGTTCCCTTATGAATAAAATTCTTGCAAACCAAATCCAGGAACACATCAAAGCAGTCATCCATCATGATCAAGTAGGCTTCATCCCAGGTATGCAAGGGTGATTCAAATATATGGAATTCCATCACTGTAATCCACTATATAAATGAACTCATGATCAAAAAAACCACATGATCATTTCATTAAATACTGAGAAAGCATTTGACAAAATTCAACTCCCCTTTATGATAAAAGTTCTAGAGAAAATAGGAATTCAAGACCCATACCTAAGCATAGTAAAATACAGCATAGTAAAATACAGCAAACCCGTAGCTAAATTTAAACTAAATGGAGAGAAACTTGACGCCATCCCACCAAAATCAGGGACTGGACAAAGCTGCCCAGTCTCTCCCTCCTTATTCAATATAGTTCTTGAGGTCCTAGCCAGAGCAATCAGACAACAAAAGGAGATCAAAAGGGATACAAATTGGAAAGGAAGAAGTCAAAATATCACTATTTGCAGATGACAAGATAATATACTTAAGTGTCTCCAAAAGTTCCAAACATAGGACCACTAAGCCTGATAAAAAACTTCAGCAAATTGGCTAGGTATAAAATTAACTAAAAAAAATCATTATTCTTCCTCAAAAGCAAAAGATAAACAGGCCGAGAAAGAAATTAGGAAATGAAACCCTTTATAATAGACACAAATAGTATAAAATATCTCGGTGTGACTTCAACCAAGCAAAGGAAAGATCTGTAGTATAAGGGCTTCCAGTCTGAAGAAAGAGATCCAAGCAGATCTCAGAAGATGGAACGACCTCCCATACTCATGGATTGGCAGGATTTATATAGTAAAAATGGCCATTTTACCAAAAGCAATCTATAGATTCAATCAATCCCCATCAAAATTACAATCTAATTCTTCATAGAGTTAGAAAGAACAATTTGCAAATTCATCTGGAATAACAAAAAAACCCAGGATAGCTAAAACTGCCCTCAACAATAAAAGGAATTCTGGGGAATCACTACCCCTGACCTCAAGCAGTATTACAGAGAAATAGTGATAAAAACTGCATGGTATTGATACAGAGACAGGCAGAGAAACCAGTGGAATAGAATCGAAAACCCAGAAATGAACCCACACAGCTATGGTCACTTATTTTTTTTTACAAAGGAGCCAAAACCATGCAATCAAAACAAATGGTGCTGGTTCAACTGGAGGTCAGCATGTAGAAGAATACAAATCAATCCATTCTTATCACCATGTACAAAGCTTAAGTCCAAGTGGATTAAGGACCTTCACATAAAAACACATACACTCCATCAAATAGAAGAAAAATTGTGGAAGAATCTCGAACACATGGGGCACTGGAGAAATTTCCTGAACAGACCACATGAAGCTCAAGAGGATAGATGACCAAGGTGTGGATGCTTTTAAGTCTTTCTTAGAAATGGGAACAAAAATATTAATAGGAGGAAATATGGAGATAAAATTTAGTGCCAAGACTGAAGAAAAGGCCATTCAGAGACTGCTTCACTTGGGGATCTAGCCCATTTACATAGAGCCACCAAACCCAGACAATATTGCTGATGCCAAGAAGTTCATGGTGACAGGATCCTGATATAGCTGTCTCCTGAGAGGCTGTGCAAGAGCATGAGAAATACTGAGTCGGACACTAGCAGCCCACCATTGAATTGAGAGTGGGGTACCCATTGGAGGAATTAGAGAAAGGATTGAAGGAATTTGCCACCTCATATGAACAACAATACCAACCAACCAGAACTCACAATGTCTAAACCATCATCCAAAGAGTTCACCTGGACAGACCCATGTCTCCAACTGCAACAGAGGATGGCCTTCTTGGGTATCAGTGGGAAGAGTAGCCCTTTGCCTTGCCAAGGCTCGATGCCCTAATATAGGATAATGTCAAGGCAAGGAGGTGGGAAGGTATGGGTTGATGGGTGGGGGAGCACCCGCATAGAAGCAGGAGGAGGGGGCATAGAAATGTAAATTAAAATTATCCAATAAAAAAAGAAAAAATAATAAAAACAGTAATTTTTATTTAACTTAATATTATTTGGAGTTCTCGTTATTGGTGTTAACAATATCTCAACAAACATGATTGTTTATTTTATAAAAATAGTAAAATGAATTAAGCTACTGAGAAAACAGGTCACGGTCAGATAAGTAGCATTTTCCACATCAGATTTCCATCACTACTATATATATATATATATATATATATATATATATATATATATATATATATGCTCATTATCAGGTCATTAGAAAAGAAGGCACCTATTGGTGTGTTACATGTTAAATGTCTCTTATGATTGCCCTATAAAATCCACTTATGCTATAGCTATGAAACTAATAGAAGGCTATGTGATTGCATTTATCTTTCTTTCTTCATGTATAGAATGATTCTAGGATTAATCGAATCTTACTCTTCTCATGAAGGTTAAATGCAACAAAACATGGCATGCATCTCCATTATCCTCTGAAAACTATTTTTCATTTCTCAACAATTTTGCAAGATTCATGTAATTGTGAGCGCAATTATTTCCCAATGGTTTTGTCTTCTGACTTTATTCCTCTTTTATTATAAATGTCACCTTCTGCTTCATCTCAATCTATAAACTTATATTGTTATCCATTCAAATAATTAGGATATAAATGTGAGTCTTTTATTTTAACTTTAATTTGTAGCACTGATATTTAGACATAAAATTCTCAAACAACCGGGTTTAAAGGTTGTATACAGTTTCTAAAACAAAAAGGAACTGGGGAGGGGAAAAGTCACAGTCTTCTACTTGAAAAGAAGCAATTCCATTCAAATGGCAGGCTTTATATCAGGGAGTCTTATGGCACGTTTTATCTTTAAAGTTCTTAGGTGATGTTAATGGTCCCCAACATTTCAGTGATTTTAAATGCAAGGGCATGCTTCTCCTCTGAGATGTACATTCTTCTCACACCAGCCTCATTTCACCCCATTAGTCTTTGAAGTTTTAGCACAGTGTGATACTATCTTTCTAGAACCAGATTTAGAGATCATTACAGTAGGTCACAAACTTAGGGGGTGGGGTGGGTATCTAAGCAAATCACCCAAAGGCAATAATGCAATATATAGAGCTTTGCATCCAATATGTAGCCTTTCCTTAGCCAATGCTTAATGTAAGGTCATAAATTGCTTCAGTGTCAGATGTAGGTGGGAAAGAACCCACCAAGTAGCTATAAAGGAATAAGGTATTGCTGATGTAAGTAACAGATGCAATTTGTGGCCCTAAGAGTGAATAGCAGAGAAAAAAATAATACAAATAAATGAGCAAATATGGAACATTTTTACAATCTAAAAGTTGTGCTATGACGAGAAAAATGTTGGGCTAGGGTTAAAGAATAGATGCAAAAGGGACAAAAGATAAATTAGATAAATTATAGGCATATTTGAAGCATGACTGAATTCCTGATATTTCAGATCCAACAGCCAAGCTAGTTCCTATTGTGTATACAATTAGAGGTCTAGCTATAGGAAAATGTCTAGTACATGGATTAAAATATACCTTGTAAATGACCCATATTTTCTGTATCCATCCATCCATCTTGGTTATTTCCAGATTCTGACTACTAAAAATAAGGCTCCTGTGGTATAGTGGGACATCTTTTGGGTATATGTGCAAGAGTGGTATTGCTGGGTCATCATATAGACCTATTTCCAGTTTTTTGAGGAAACTCCAATTTGATTTCTAGAGTGGATGTAGCAGTTTGCAATTCCACTAGCAATAAAGGGGTGTTCCTCTTTCTCCACATCCTCACCAACATGGACTGTCACCTGAGTTTGATCTTAGATATTCTGATTGATGTAAGGTGAAATCTCAGGTTCAGTTTGATTTGCATTTCCCTGATCACTAAGGACTTTGAACATTTCCTTAATTGTTTCTAGGCCATTTGAGGTTCCTGTATTGTGAATTCTCTGTTAAGCTCTAAACCACATTTTTGATTGGGTTGTTTGGTTTCTTAAGAGGTTAGCTACTTGAAGTTTTTATATATTTTGGATATTAGCCCTCTATTGGTTGTGGGGTTAGTGAAGATCTTTTCCCAATATTTAAGCTTGCTGATTTGTTCAATTGACAGTGTCTTTTACCTTACAGAAACTTTTCAGTTTCATGAGGTCCCATTAACCAATTTTTGGTCTTAGAGCCTGAGTCACTGGGATAATGTTTTGGAAAATTTCCCCAATGTCAATGAGTTTGAGGCACTTTGCCACTTTCTCTTCCACTAGTTTCAGTGTATTTGGTTTTATGTTGAGACACCTAACCTTCACAGGATTTGAGGCCCCAAGGAGGCCTGGTAAAAGTAGAGCATCCTCTTGGAGGCAGGGGAGCAGGAATTGGATAAGAAAAAATTGGATAGGTGACTGGGACGGGGAAAATGGCTAGACAGTAAAAAATAAAGTAATGAAAAGTAATTTACCTTTTACGCCCAGACTTCTTTGTGGTCAGCTTATATGTTGTGTTCTCTGCTTTTCATCTCTGTGACAAAATCTCACTGATTTCCACTCGAAAAAGAGTGAAAATTTATTCTCCTCATGGTTCCAGAGGATTGTCAGTGCAAGTGTGTCTTCTGTTTTTGTGGCCTGTAGTGCGAGCACTGTTGTAAATCCTCATGGGAGCACAAGGTGTAGGAAGCTTGATTTATGGTAGTGAAGACAGAGAATAGCAATTTGAATATATGCTTCTCATTACTTATTAATGACAGGTTGACCTCTCACATGTTCCAACACTTTCCAGTATTTCAGGAGGTTCAAATCAACATGTGGAAGCTGAACGTTTGGGGGACACTATACAAACTAAGAGGTAGGTACAGAAGATAACTTGTCACACAAAAGGAAGTTTGGAGAATGATAGAGTGTAATACAACTGCTATGTAGAGGAGTCTTTTTTTCTTTTTCTTTTTATTTGTCCTCTTAAATTTGTGCATAATTTTCCAAGAATCAAAAATGTCCTTTCTGTTAGATGTATACACCTCTGCTGTAAAACATTATTTAAACTGGTAAAAACTTCAGCTGATAATTATTATTCAACAGTGCCTGTCAGTCTCTATAAAGAGAACAAGTTGGGTTCTATTCAACTTTCTCCTTCATTAATGGTTTGAACTAATACTGAAGGTAGAATTGTCAAAATCAACTGTTATTAAATTAATAGGTCATTTGCAGTTAAAAAAAATCTACTACATTGCCACAAATTCTAACTAAGAAAATGTATATGCATTTGAAAACAAAGTGATATGTTTAAGCCAGCATGGAGTGAAAACATAAAATTTAAATCTGAATAACAGAATTACCTTTGTGTTGAAATATTGCTAAAAATACTGAATTTCATTTAATTATAACTCATTTAATAATTCTTATTTACTAGTTTATTCATATGTAGAAAGAAAATAGCATACATTTCACTTAAAATAAATAAAACTCCCAAACTGAAGAATATTAATTCAAAGCTCAACTTTATGGGGACTAAGAATCTATCTTTTCTTCCTTACATTTGAACTAAACTTTAAAATCACATTTGTGACTTTCTTCTCACTTCATAAAATATTAGATGTTAACTCCACCATTAACTTTTTTTTACCTAATTAACATCTTAATTAAAATTCATAAAGATTTATATAAGCAACCAAATGCTATTAATTCTACATGCTTTAAGGACACATTGCAAACTTTAGGAAGATTCTGTCTCAGTATAGTCTGAATGTTAGCAATGGACTATTAAAAATACATAGGAAATCAATGAACACAACGTTGTTTTATTTTAACAGTTATATTTGTTAATGCATATAATTATTGTGTAATTTTAAAAATAAACTGTTACTTGATTTTCTAGCACGCTCTTCTATCTATGTTTAAAATGTTGGGATCTGTGTCTATAACTTATGTTCACATTTATAATTGTGTATCCTGAACTGCATTAGTGTATCTTGCAGGTTTGCAAATTTGAAATTCACATATATCAGCTTTATTTAATGCATGAAACATCATTAAGACTGCAGTTGGTTCATTTTGTCTCTTATTTAAACAATGATTTCTCCAAAATGTACCCATGTGATTCCTTGGTATGTGAATGTATAACTGAAGTCATCGTATAAAGTCTGTATTGTTTTAGTGATGAGTTCTGGATTTTCCAGATGATGCCGTTTATGTCTTTTTTTTTTTCAGTGTTCATAAGTAATTTAATTAGAATGTAGCTATGCTAAAATGTTATATATAGTTCATGGCTGCTTTTCTACTATGACAACAAAACTGAGTAACTGTGACAGAAACTATTTGACTTACAAAACCAAATATTTATAAATTATTGATAATTGTAGGCTTCTTGGTGAGATTGTGATGCTAATTTTTTTGGGTTTTTTTGAAATTTTCAAAGATTTTTTAAAATATTTTAATATATATTTCTTTACTAATATTTCAAAGGTTATTCCCCTTCCTGGTTTCCTGCCCATAAGCCCCCATTCCCTCCCCTCCTAATTCCCTATACGGTTATTCCCACTACGCATCCCCTTTATTTCTCTCACCCATATTCTCCTGCACTGGTGGTCCAACTTTGGCAGGACCAAGGGCTTCCCCTTCGACTGGTGCCCCATAAAGGCTATTCTCTTCTACTTATGTAGTTGGAAACCTGAGTCAGACCATGTATAGTCTTTCGGTAGTGATTTAGTCACTGGAAGGTCTGGTTGGTTGGCATTGTTGTTTTTATGGGGTTGCAAGCTACTTCAACACTTTCAATACTTATTCTAATTACCCACAAGGGGTTCCTATTATCAGTTCAGTGATTTCCTGTTAGCATTGAACTCTGTAGTGAACATGCTCTGGATGTGTCTCTCAGGAGAGATCTATATCCAGTCCCTTTCTGCATGCATTTCTTAGCTTCATCAATCTTATCTAGTTTTGGTGGCTGTATATATATGGGCCACATGTGTGTCAGGCTCTGAATGGCCATTCTTTGAATTGCTGCTCTAAACTTTACTTCCATATACCCTCCCATGGATATTCCCCCCTTTTAAGAAGAAGGGGGAGCATCCGCATTTTGGTCATCCTTCTTCTTGAGCTTCCTGTGGTCTGTAGATTGCATCTTGGGTAATTTGAGTTTTTTGGCTAATATCCACGTATCAATGAGTACATACCAAGGGTGTTTTCTGTGATTGAGTAACGTCACTCACGATGATATTTTCTAGTATATTTCATTTGCCTATGAATTTCGTGAAGTCATTTTTTATAGCTGAGTAATATTTCATTGTGTAGATGTACCACATTTTTTGAATCCATTCCTCTGTTGAAGGGCATCTGGGTTCTTTCCACCTTCTCGATATTATAAATAAGGCTGCTATGAACATAGTGGAGCATGTGTCTTTGTTGTATGTTGGAGCATCAGTTGGGTATATGCCCAGAAGTGTTATAGCTGGGTCCTCAGGTAGTGTAATGCCCAATTTTCTGAGGAACCTCCAGACTGATTTCTAGAGTGGTTGTACCAGTCTGCAATCACAGCAAGAGTGGAGGAGTGTTCTTCTTTCTCCACATCCTCACCAGCATCTGCTGTCACCAGACTGTTTGATCTTAGCCATTCTGACTGGTGAGGTGGAATCTCAGTGTTGTTTATATTTGCATTTTCCTGATGAATAAGGATGTTAAATATTTCTTTAGGTGATTTGGCCAATCAATAATCCTCAACTGAGAATGTTTTGTTTAGCTCTGTACACCATTTTTAATAGGGTGATTTGGCTCTCTGGAGTCTAACTTCTTGAGTTCCTTGTATATTTTGGATATTAGCACTCTATCAGATGTAGGATTGGTAAAGATCTTTTCCCAAGCCATTGGTTACCATTTTGTACTAATGACAGTGTCCTTTGCTTTACAAAAGGTTTGCAGTTTTATGAGGTACCATTTGTTGTTTCTTGATCTTAGAGCATAAGCCATTGGTGTTTTGTACAGGAAATTTTCCCCAGTACCCATGTGTTCGAGACTCTTCTCCACTTTTTCATCTATTAGTTTGAGTGTACTTGGTTTGATGTGGAGGTCCTTGATCCACTTGGACTTAAGCTTTGTATAAGGTGATAAGAATGGATTGATTTGGTCTATATGCTGACCTTCAGTTGAAACAGAACAGAAAAAGCTATCTTTCTTCAATTGGATGGTATTAGTTCCTTTGTCAAACATCAAGTGGCTATCGATATGAGGGTTCATTTCTGGGTCTACAAGTCTGTTCCATTGATCTACCTGTCTGACTCTGTACCAACATCATGCAGTTTTTATCACTATTGCTCTGTAATACTGCTTGAAGTCAAGGGATGGTGATTTACCTAGAAGTTATTTTATTGTTGAGTATAGTTTTCGCTATCCTGGATATTTTGTTATTCCAAATGAATTTGTGAATTACTCTTTCTATTTCTATAAAGAATTGAGTAGGAATTTTGATGGGAATTCAATTAAATCTGTAGATTGCTTTAGCAAAATAGCCATCTTTACTATATTAATCCTGCCAATCCATGACCGTGGAAAATCTTTCCATCTTCTGAGATCTTCCTCAATTACTTTCTTCAGAGATTTGAAGTTCTTGTCATACAGATCTTTCACTTGCTTGGTTAAAGTCACACCAAGATACTTTATGTTATATCGGACTATTGTGAAGGATGTCATTTCCTTAGTTTTTTTCTCAGCCTGTTTATCCTTTGAATAGAGGAAGGTTCCTGATTTGTTTGAGTTAATTTTATACCTGGACACTTTGCTGAAGTTGTTTATCAGGTTTAGTAGTTCTCTAGTGGAACTTTTGGGGTCACTTAAGTACACTATCATATCATCTGCAAATAGTGATATTCTGATATCTTCTCTTCCAATTTGAACCCCTATGACCCCCTTTCACTGTCTGATTGCTTTCGCTGGGAATTTGAATGCTATATGAAACAAATATGGAAAGAGTGGGCAGCCTTGTCTAGTGTCTGATTTTGTAGGATTGCTTCAAGTTTCTCTCCATTTAGTTTGATGTTAGCTGGCAGGTTCGCTGAATATTGTTTTTACTATGTTTAGATAGGAGCCTTGAATTCCATTCTTTTTCAGGACTATTATCATGAAGAGGTGTTGAATTTTGTCAAATTTTGTCATTAAATTCTAAGAAGTCTTTATGTTCTTTATTTCTTCCTTGACCAAGTTGTCATTGAGTAGAGCATTGTACCACTTCCATGTATATGTGGGCTTTCTGTCATTTCTGTTATTGAAGACCAGTCTTGGTGTGTGGTAATCTGACAGGATGCATTTATGTCTTTGTATAAAAACCTGTAAGAAAAGTGATAATCTGTCTGATTATCAAGGCTTTCCCTCCTTGAAATCTTCCACTGTTTCATAAAATTAACACTTGTTTTTGTATAACACAATATAAAATTTATCTCATTACACTACTAGACTACTTAAAAATAGTCTATACTTTCAAAGTGGTAGAGGTGGATCAGTTAGTACATATACTGCTGAAAAAATCATGAGGAACAAAGTCTGGATCCCCACACCTCTGGTAGAAAAGTGCAAGTTATAGCAGTTACCTATAATCACAGTGGTTGGGAGCTGGTTAATACAGAAACACTGAGGCTCAGTAGCTAACCAGTATATCCAAACTGCTATGTTCCATTTTCAACAAGAGACATTAAGTAAGTTGGAGAACAATTCACAGAGACACTGGAAGTAGACTTCTGTGTTTGCATGCATGTGAACACACACATACACACACACACACACACACACACACCCATAGTTACA
The DNA here is from genome assembly GCF_011064425.1 of Rattus rattus. NCBI lineage: Eukaryota > Metazoa > Chordata > Mammalia > Rodentia > Muridae > Rattus > Rattus rattus. The sequence goes on from NC_046156.1 coordinate 110,114,444, forward strand.
TGTGTACGTATGCACAACACAGAGAGAGATAAATAGATAAAATATAATTTTGTCATTGTCTATAAACAAAGAAATATCTTTTATTTCATAGTAATAGGAATTCATTTAATATTGGCAAGGTATTGATTGTGTACATTCTTAAAGGCCAAGTATGAAAGACAAGCAAAAGGTAACTCAAACATAAGAGGGCAGCAAAGTTATTGACAAAAATATGTGTTACAGAATGAAACACAGTAATGGTGTATTTATTTGGTAAATGGATAATTTTAATTATAAGGGAATGATATATTCTATTTTTCTATTTTACTAACTCCTGCATTTTCCAAGTAAATAATTCTTTTATTTCTTCTGCATTTCAGCTTAGGTATTATACCTTTTTATCTTGATGGTTTAAATAATTACATGTGCTCTGCATTCATAAATTATAAAGATTCTGCAAGAGAAGGGGATTAGTTCCTTACAGCATATCCCACCATGAAGTAGTAAATACAAAAGTTGATAACACACACACACACAGAAACACACACACAGAAACACACACACACACATATATAGTAAATTTATATATTATATTTTATAAAAATTTGAATTTTAAATAGATGATTCCATTTGTGTCACATTGGCATAAAACTATCCAACACAATCACTTAACATCAAGAAATTTAAAGTGAAAACCACAACATGGTATATGTACATAAATGATAATGATATTTAAAGTGATAATTTCATGTAGAACTAAGAGCAAACAACCTGAAACTGAAAAGTATAAAGAAATTCTGCAATGTTTTTATTATATGTATTCAAAGCTAATTATAACATAAAAGTAGGAGCTAGTAACTCCACTGTCTGTTGATAATTCTATAGAAGTACCAATTTTATGTTCAAATTTAAAAAATATACAATTTAAATTCTATGGTCAAATTAAAAAATGTAAATTTTCAAAATGCCACTAATAAGACTGGTGAATACTCAGCCCTAAATGGCACATCTGTGCCATCTATTCTGAAACCCGGGAGAAACTGAAGAAGAGTAAGTGACAGAAATTTCAGAGCTAGGGGATGCACAAGACACTTCAAAATGCTGCCTCTGGGAATGACATGGATATGACAACCATGTGCACACAGTAGCTATACCACCCTGCACAGTGATCAAAGGTTTAGTGGTTGGGTTGCATCTGATGTTTCCTTTTCGGTATACTGCAGAGTACCTTCCTGAACCAAAGAGATTAGAACATAGGCTTAAGACTCCATGCAGGCTGTAGGTCATTCTCTCCACATTCAATGAGCTGTGAGGCTGTGTGCCCTTAATAAGTTGCAGAGAGCAACCCTTTGTCCTAGCATTAGCCTGGGTTGTTTAAGGAATCTCCATAGGATATCCCCCAAAGTTGTAATTATAGTAATCCTGCAAGAGGAGGTTATTAGTTGCTTGTAGTATATTCCACCATGAAGTAGTAAAAACAAAAGTTGACATCTCACTTAAATAAATATAGTATAATAAAATTATATATTCTGTAAATTCGAATATATATATTTCTAGTTGTGTCATGTTGACATAAAACTAGCCAACACAATCACTACACATCAAGGAATTAAAAGTAAAAATCACAGCAAGATATGTGTACACAAATGATAATAATAGTAGTAAAAACTGACTACAATTCAGCTCTGCCAAAGGCACCCTTCTCAAGCTAAAAGAAATGACCAGTTGAGAACTACACCCCTTATACTAGGATATGTCACTAGGACCAACTTCATAGTTTCAAGAAGTTTACACTGCACTAAGATTCCATACTGTCCTCCATAGTCTCACAATTTCAGCCATCTTTCACTTTCTCCTGTCCCACCTTCCCCACCCTCCGATGCCTATTGCTCCTCTTACTACTCATTCCCAGTCCACTTGACACATCTTTTCTATTTCTTCTTACCAGGGAGATCCAGGCTTCTCCCCTAGGGCCCTACTTATTTTATTTTTTATTTTTAGTTCAAAACAGTTTATCGCCGCCATCATCATCATCATCATCATCATCATCATCATCATCATCATCATCATCAAACACATTGATTTTTTGACCACAGTAGAGGATGAAAATCTTTCAAAACCTATTTATTTGAAAATATAAATATGAGGTTGGGGATTTAGCTCAGTGGTAGAGTGCTTACCAGCGCAAGGCCCTGGGTTCGGTCCCCAGCTCCGAAAAAAAAAAGAAAATATAAATATGAAAGTATGCTTTCCAAATCCTACCTACTTTAAGTATCTGTCCAATCACTATCATCTAGAAGTCTATTTTAAAGTATTTTGGCAAATTATTTTATCACTGATGTTTAACCTTGTCATTGATTCAGATAAACTCAAATGTGGGAATCTCCTCTCACCTTCCCTAGGTAGAAGACCAGGCAAGAAACTATCTTGCCTAATGGTTCTTCCCTGCTTTTATCAATATATGACTGGAGCCTCTCTGGTTTCCAGATCCACCTGCCTGAGACCCTAAGCTCCTGTCCTCCCCAGATGGTAAATTGAGTGACAGTGAATTCCTGCTCCCCTTCCTATTCACCCTGGATGTATACTTGATACAGATGGCCAATCCTGAGCCCTCTTCAGGATCCTCTGCACGTGTGGTTCATGGCCTTATTCAGACCCATTTGAAAATCAAACAGTCACACACTCTGTCCATATGACACATTGGCTTGATTCAAATGATGTCCCAACAGACCTTTGTGTGTGTTGCCTTTCATAACTATTCTTTAATTTGAACAATACAAATTGGTCTGTATTATGGTCTGTAGTATGGCTCAATTGCTGTCAAATTAATGTTTGGTTGTGGTGGTAGTGGTAAGGTGTGTGTGTGTGTGTGTGTGTGTGTGTGTGTGTGTGTGTGTGTGTGTCCCTTATTTTGGTTTTTAGATATTTTGCTTTTTCCTTCCATGACTGTAATTAAATAAATGTGTTAGCTCATTCCTTTTAGTAGTTTCTACAGGGATGAATTTATGAATTTTACTTCATCATAGAACTTTTTGTTTTCTTCATCTACGGGGATAGAAAAATTTGCTGAGTATAGTAGTCTGTTTCCTCTTAGCATCTGCAGCATCAGGACCTTTTGGCTCTTATAGAGTGCAATGAGAAGTCAGGTGTAATTCTACTAGGGTCTGTCTTTCAAAACCTCAATTGTATTCTGAAGCAAGTATGTTATTTGATCTCTTTTCCTTTGTGATTTTAATATTATTTATTTTTCTGTGTCTTTCGTGTTTTGATAATTATGTAGTTGTGGACTTCTTTTCTAGTTTAACATATTTGATAGTATGTGCATTCTTTGTACTGCTATAAGTATCTTCTTCAGAAATATTTTCTTAGGAAAATTTTCTTATACCATTTTGTTGAAAATATTTTCTAAGCCTTTCAATTGGGATTTTCCCCTTCCTCTATTTCTACTGTTCTAATTTTTACACTTTGCATGAGTCCCAGATTTTTTTGAGTTTCTGGAGGTTTTATATTTAACATTTTGTTAATGTATTCAACAATGTTATTTCTTCTTTCCTATCTTCAGTTCCTGAGACTTTGTCTTCCATCTCTTATATTATATTGGTGAAGTTTGTTTCTGTATTTCTTATTCAAATTCCTAAATTTTTCATTTCTATATTTTTCTCAGTTTGTGTTTTCTTTACTGCTTCTATTTGTATATTTAGTTCTTGAACAGTTTTATTTGTTTCTTTCAACTGTTTGATTTTTCTTGATCTTAATAGAGATGGTTTTCAGATCTTTTCCCTGTGATTCAGCTATGTTCAAGTATCCAGTGCCTGCTATATTAACATATCTGGGATCCAGCAGAGCCATGTTGTCCTAGCTATTACTAATTATGTTCTTTACTCTAAATTTCTAAAAATTGATTCTCTCATGTGTTACATTCACACTGCAATTTCCTATTCCTCGTTTCTTCTCAGTCTCTGACTCATACCCTCCTTTTCCTTTTTATTTTCAAAAAAGGACATCATTCCAAAATGCAGAGACCCACAGCCAAGCTTTAATGCAGCTTTGAAAATCCTGTGAAAGAGAATGAGGAAGGATTGTAGGAAACAGAGACGAAAGGACACCAAATTAAAAACAAACAAATTACCCCACATAGTTATCTAACTGAGCCTCATAGAAACAAGGTCACAGCGCTTGTTTAAGAATGACCCTGGCCCTGTGCACATACGTTACAGTTGTGTGTAGCTTGGTCTTCTTGCAGTACTTTTAACAATGGGAGCAAATGCTGTGTCTGATGATTTCGATCACTTATGGCCTTTAACTCTTTTTGGATTTCCTCATCCAGACTTACTATGCAGGCGTGTCTGCTAATTACAACTTGATATGCCATGTATGGTTGATTTCCTCGATTGTATTCTGAAGCTCGTATCTAGGCATCTGGTGATAATAGTTCTAGAAACTAATTTCTAGTTTCATCATTTTTGGATGGCTGTCTTGTTCCTTGCTTTTGCTTTTTCTGCATAGAATCTCAGAGAGTGTGATGGCTATGTGTTGCCTGTTTTACTGAAGTGCTTGGCTGGAAAGTTTACAGGGAATGTCTGGTGGTGTTAGAGGCTGGGATGCAGTGAGAAGTTAGGGAGGGAGGGATGTATGGAGAGCATGGTCTGTGGGATCAAGAGAATTGAGAGTGGAGAAAGGGAGGCATGTGATCTTATACAGTGCTAAAATGGAGACTTGGTATTAGCTCTTCTTTTACATGTTCAACAAAGTGGCTATGTGCTTTAATGTGCTATGCCTCCTCACTCTATTTTCTGGAAAATAGAATACAAAGTCCAATATGAAATGAATAAAATTTTTTCTTAGACATAATTTATTCATATACACATGCATATATATATATATATATATATTTGAGAATAATATAATATAAAACAATAAAATAAGAAAGTAATATTTGTTCCTCTGATATATTTTAGAAAATAACAGAAAAAAATTTGATATTTGTTCTCATAATTATCTTGTTTGATATATGTCTGGCACTTAGATATGAAAAGAATTATATTTATTACCATGACTAAATTAAAATACAGATTTCCCCATTAATTTAGTGTAATTAACAATTGATAGAGAACTCACATCTATGATCAATCACAACAGAATGATCATTGTGGTCAAGTTATGGAATTTTTTTTAACATAATTGACAATTATTTGTGATTTCTAACAATGTTTTAAATATGGGGTGGTTTTCTGTTCTATTCTCATCCTCCTTCAACTTAGATTCTGTAAAACTCCCTCACTGTATATTTATTTTTCAACTTCCAAATATCAACCCATTTGTTTGTATGACATTGCTATTCATTTTCTTTAGAGGATGCATTTTTTTTTCATATCACCAATGGAAAAATTAGCTAAAAGATGCTGATTTATAAAGAAAAAAATGAAAAGCACTCAGGAGAAAAACAATAGCTGATTCATTTCATTAGGACTCAGTGGTTTGTGTGTGTGTGTGTGTGTGTGTGTGTGTGTGTGTGTGTGCATGCGCGTGTGAGTGTATACTCGTAAGTATAAATATAAGACATAATCAGATGTGATTATCTCACTGAGATCATCAAAATAATGCTGATTCAGCTCCTGCTACAGGGAATTAAAAGACCTTCTTGATTAGGTCGCTTAATTAAGTCTCCTTAGTGTCACTGCATCTCATTTACAGTAGGAAGAGTAAAAGAAAAAAAATTCTTTTTTTCCCTCTTCATTTCAATAAAAGCCAGAGTTTTATTTTATAGTAACCACTCAAAACACATTTTCTCAGCTTCCATTTGATAACATTCAAGGTTGAAAAACAGAAAATAAATTTGCTAACAGTATACATTGGAATTTAATAGTGTTTAATAATTTTGTAAGTAGGAGCAGATAAATTTAAATTTCACTTTTGAAAATTAGCTTGAAGAATGCAGCTCGGTAAACACAGCCTTAAAGGTAAACTTTTAAAACCTTTAAAGGTAACTTTTATTTGCCAGATGGAATTGTCATCTCATCGGCTTACTGCTGAATAAGCTTACCTTTTCTAGTACTTTCTGAAGCCTGGCTGTCTATTCAACTCTGCTCTTCTGGCTCAAACTCATCTTCAAGCTGCCTGATTCAAACTGACTTCTCTCAGTTTCTTACCAAATTGCTCAGCTTGGAAAACTACCTTTAAATTCCACTACTGAACTACGCTGACTGCTCTGACTGCATGAATTCACCTGAACTAAACTGCATTTAACTGAATTGCACTGAACTGCACTGAACTCAACTGCATTCCACTTCATTGCTTGAACTCAACTGTACTGTACTCACTGAGCTGCCCTCCAGTCCTGACTCACTCTGCACTGCTCTAAGTCATCTCTCTTTCCTGTATTTTCTTGTGAGATGGCATATCCATTTTTTGACTCATTCTGTCAAATCATTTTTCCTAATTTGTCATTTTGTCTGCTATTCAACTAGACTTTACTTTTAAATTTGGCTGCATCCTTTTAAAAACTGGCCTTTCTTATATTGTTTGGGATTAAAGATGTACAATAAGACTTTGTCTGTATTCAACCCAGAAGAATAAAGGTGTGTGGGACATCTACATTTCTGCAGGAGCACAGGGCCCTAGAATATCTTTGGCTTGGATCCTTTGCCACAACAGTTATGTTGCTGGATTAATTTTTTCTACATCTTTCATTTTTCTTTTTAAAAATAGTACTCAGTTTATCTATTACAACAAAACCACTTATCAGTTCTACAATCTCAACAGTCCAGATGTCCTTATCTGTTGATGTAATGATTCTTCAAAACTCCAGTCCTGATAATGTGTCATTCAGCAAATATCCATTTCATCATGAAGGTTTCCCAATTTGCCAGTCTGATGAGAAATCTATCCCTTTTCAGCCAATTTGTTTAGTTATCCCCAAGCATCAGCTTTCTGCATCATCTGTGTTGCTGTCCTTCTGTCTCTCTTCTTTCGTTGAGTCATGCATTTCCTTCATGTGCAAGATGCTCTTATGCAAATTTACAGATCTGATCTCCATCAATTTTGATGGGAATTTGTCTTTCAGCACTTGGAGGAAAAAGAAAAAATCCTCTTCCCCAATATAATATATTCCCTGACTTCTATTCGGATGTTAAATCATCTTTAAAGTATACATGTTAATTCAATGCAGCAGAGTTTTTTTTTCTCCACAATCCAATGTCTTTCAGCTAATCTTATTCCCCTATCTGTTTATCAAGGTACAATTAGATTTTTATTAATCCAAACATAAACTAGAGACATAGCCACTCACATTCCATGCCTGACTCCAAGCCATTGAGCTGGGCTTCTCTCCCATTTAAACACAGAACCAATCATGCCCATACTATATAAGATGTCACTATATAGTGTCAGTTAAAATAAGCATCTCTTGTCTGAGATTGAAGGAATATGAATCGGAGCTCTCCATTGTTGCAGTATATCTCTTCCCCATAGGTTTATGGCTATGTCTGCCACATAAGGCTTACTCTTTGACCTTCTTGACCCACACATTTAAATTGTCTTACAGTTTGTTTTTCTTGGAATAATGTTCTGAACACATTTTAAGTTTTAATTTTAGTCTATGGTTACTGACAAAAATAAACCAAAAAAAAAAGATTTGTCTTCCCTTACTTCCAATCCTCTTCTTTAAATTTGAGATGTTTTGCTGTTGACACATGGAAGCTGTAGTAGCTGAGAAATCTACACTCCTGATGTAACCTGTATAATTTTTAAAGAAAGTAATAATCTCAATCTCTCTCTTGAACTTTTCATCTACAATTCCTAGATGCACAATGAGTCCTTGAGATGGTAAGCTACTTTTTCCTAAAACCATTCTTATGGTCTTTGAGGGTGGAGGTCCATAAAGGTAAAGATAGGTTATAGGTGAAGACAGAATGAGCCTGGAAATAGGATGAAAGGAAAAGACTAGAAGAAAATTAGTGTGAGGCCAAGAAGAACAATCAGTGAGCGCTGAGAAAAGCCAGAATAAATTAGTCTGCCTGGAGAACAGTTTGAGTAAGAATAGTTGAGGTGAGTCAGCCACCCAGAAAGAGTTCAGAAAGAAATAGTATGAGTGAGCTTATTCAGCAGTAAGTCTCCAAAATGACAATTACTTCTGGCAATATAGTTAAAGAATGCAAACAATCTAAAACATATATGTCTCTATAAGAACCCTCAAAACAGAGTGTATGAAAGTGATCCGTTTGGACTTCAGGTTTCTCTTCAGAATTTTGAATGCATATTATGAATTGCAATATAAATTTTTAGTGATGGGCTATTTTTGGAGACAGAAAAAGTATCAGAGAAATTGTTTGTCAGGATAAGACTTCCTCACAGAGTAGGAAGGCACAGGTCTGTCATCCCAGCTGCTGAGGCAGTGATGTATACAACTGAAAATCTGCCTAAATAACATAATAAGTTCAATCTCAGCCTGAGAAACTCAGTGACACACCATGTCCCAAATCACAGTGGGGAAGGCAGAGACTGATGTTCAGAGACAGAGTTCTTGTCTACCATGTAGCAGAAACTTAGTTTATCATTATCATTTCAAATAATAAGGTCAATTACATTGATTAAATCAATGACTAAGTTCATAATAGAATAGTCTGTGGTCAGCCAAGTAACACTGTCAGCGTTTTACCATTACTTTGAAATGCTCTCACTAATACAACTTTGTGTTCTTTTTGGTACATTGTAATAGCCTAACATGATTCTGCAGTTACACACACACAGACACACAGACACACAGACACACAGACACACACAGACACACAAACACACACACACACACTCAAAGACACACACACACAGACACACACACATACACACACACACAAAAGCACAGACATGAAAATCATGTGAAAAAATTAAACACACGTCTGACATTAAAATCCATGGACACTAGGGGACCAATTTAATATATCATAGTTTAAAATTTGTGCTGTATGTGTATTTGGTATTCTAATAGTTTAGTTGCTTAAGCCATTATTTTCCCTGTGATTTGAAAAATTACACTATAATTCTTGTGAAGAATTTATCAACTTTCGACTTGCAGGACCAGAAATCAGAAACCTGAAAATTGTTGTCTAGCAATATAATTCATTTAATCATTTAGTGGTCCATGCTATATGGAACAACTAATATAAAAGTATTATTCTCTATAGAATTACATCATCTTGTGACTTTCTCTTTAAAAATAAACATTGATACTTGCCATTTTATGTGAGCAATTAGCAATTTCCAACTATCTATAAGTTTGAAAGGGATCCCCATAAACACATCTATTTTCATTTCTCTTTAGTTTGAGTTGTTTTGTGAGTTAATACGACTAGATAGATTTAGATCCAAAAAGGAATTCATGTTCATTTGCTACTTCATAAACTGCATGTATGATTTTAACATTTTTTTGCATGATTGTTTGTCTTTTGCCTTTTGATCCTTTTAATATGAGATGAAAAAAGACTTGTTTTGTGGTGCTATATGGGAACGCAATTTGATGATAATAAGAGAGCAGAATGACATTTATTAAGACATTATCAGCCTAGTGTGTGTCTCTTAGCTACAACACAACACAGTAGAGTAACAGACAGAAAACTGGACTGATGTGGAAGTAGAGGATAGGAAGGGAGTACACAAAAGGCATAAGCCAGGCCAGGATCAGTCTAACAATCCATGCTTCCAGTTAATCAATGATTTCTTTAAGCCAATATCCAAATCTGCTTGAGGGAGGAGTTCTCGTGACCTACAAATAGAAACTTCACATAAAGATTTTACTTTGAGACAACACAAACATTGAGACAAACTTCTGAAGTAGAAAGTCACAGAGGAAAAGCCACAGCAGTATTTAGTTCCAAATCAACACTAAAAATGAATATTTCTCATTATACTCTGTGAGCCTGAACTACCTCTTAACTCCAGTACAGTTTAAAATACAAGAGACCTGAGCTATTGTATAAAAAGTTCATTCAGGAGTGAAACAAGCTTCTTAAGTACAAAAAAAATTCAAAATAGCTTCAAGAAGTCCATGAAACTGAACAGATTCAATAAGTTCATCCCTACTAGAGGAATCAACCCCCTTAGTTGAAGGAATTCTGAGCTTCAGAAAAGACTCAAAGCCAACCTGAGCTTCAAAGAAGACTCTCAAAAGAGAAAAGCTACAAGGGAGATTGAGAACAAACAGCAGCCTAAAAGAAGCAGAAACCAACAGAGCTGCCTAGAAGAAATTTAGACTGACTGATGCAGCTCAAAATGACACTACTCAACCTACTAAGCTGCCTTCAGGCTGTACAGAATGCTCTGTTCCCAGCTTCATGAGCTGATACCTTGTTGTTGTGGGCTTTGATGATGTATGTGTCTTTGAGTTACTTTTAATCCTGTAAGTAACCCCTCCTTCATATTATCTTAAGAAAAAATAATAAAAGTTATTCATTCACCAAGCTGGATTTTGGAATTATCTATACTTTGGTCTGTGTTGAGTTGCCTATCTGGGGTGAGTAGACATGACTTAAATCTTCTCAGAAAAAGTTATGTTATACAGTAAGGACATCATCTAAACTTCTTAAATATAAAGGAACAGAACATTTATAGGTAAGCACCCATGATAAGTATGAATATCAGTTATTCAATTATATTATTAACAAAAAGCGCATTTCTTAGTTAAGCCATAGAGAAGAAATTGCTGTCAATGAAAAAATATATCAATTAAAAATTATTAATTTTGTGGGGGTGTCAATACAATATTTCTGTGTAGCTTTGGATTTTGTAGAAAATACTCTGGAGACCACAGGCTTTCACCTGCCTTTGCCTCTACCTCCTGAATATGGGATTAAAGGCATGCAACACAACTTCCTGGCTTAATACAATATTTTGATATGATCAAGAAACAATTTATAAAGCCAATAAATCATGGTTACATGTAAAGATAAATTTATGATTAGACCAAACTTGGTAAGTTCTATATCAAGGAAATTATGAATATTTTGCCATAAACTATAGTAAAATAGCAATATGTATCCATGTCTTATTTGGATCCACTGAAATAGTACCAGTATTAATACAATGCATCTTTTTAAGAAGTAGTTACTGCTTCCTTTGTTTTATATTAATATCTATAATATTCTAAGAAGAGAGAGATTCTGAAGTTTTATACTCAAGTATCCCCTGAAAGATGATACTTAAACAACATTCCAGAAAGTATCATTTAAAAACATTATGTCTAAACAAACTCATTCAATAAGTTATTCATAGATTTTCAAAAGAGAAGATATAATAGCCACATTTTATTATGTAGTTTTGATTAGAAGTATTAAGATTTCATAATTATTATTTACTTGGTGTTTATAATAGCAAGTTAGGATTAGGGACAGAGAATATTCATTCCTCTGAAGAATATAATAATGTAATGAATATTAAAAAATAAAGCTCTGCATACAAAAAAGGGGGGAGGATGGAATCCCAGTCACACAATAATTAGGCAAATAACATAAAATGACCATGGTAACTGAAGACTCCAGCCTCAAAGTAGGTGTTCAGAATTGTATTGGCTACTTGAGAATTCTATTCAGAAAACCACTTTAAGTAACTTCAGTTTCAAAAACAACTCTTCTGGCATGGTGTACATGGTAATCCATGTGGATTGTCAAGGTGGCCAGACCTAGAATCATTGAGAGGACAAGCCCTAACAATTACTTCCATGAGAGATGTCCCAGATAAGATTAGTGGATCCAATCTAAACAGGTTGGTACTATTCCCTATGCTGGGGGACTAGGAGAAACCATAAAGAGCTGAAACTTTCATCTCTTCTCCCTGACAGTAGATTCAAGGTGATTAGTTGCCTCAAGCCCTTGCAAGACTGACTTTACCATCACGATGGAGTGAAGCTTGAAACTGTGAGACAAAATAAACTCTTCCTCCCCTAAGCTGCCTCTTTGGGAGAATTTGGTAACAGCATCTTGACAAATACCATGTACAGGATGATAACATGTGCTGTATTTCTATTTGGCGATCTACTACTATTGACATTAGGCTTTTTAGGTGCTACCATTTTGATCGTGAATGTCACCCAGTTGTTCATGTGTTCAAAGCTTTGTTTCAAGTTAGTTATGTTGGGAACTGTTGGGAACTTTTGAGTTCTACTAGACGATATGATGATAACAGTGCTACAAATGGGTGATATAATAGAGGCTTAGCTCTGGTCTTTGTTTTTATGTTTGCTTAGTTTGGTTTTTCATGACATAGTCTTAGAGTGACTGATCTTGAACAAATATTCGATTGCAGCATGGTATTCTGCAACAACAACAAAGGAACAAAACTAACACAGCATACACTGAAACCAATAAAACTGTGAGGAAAAACAATGCACTTTAAAGACATTGATTATAGACACCGAACATAGAAAGCAGAATAATAATGGTTATTTCTTCACAATTTTTGATGAAAAATTGTTATTGTTTTCTTGATCCCCAGCCAAACATATTCTCTCTCTCTCTCTCTCTCTCTCTCTCTCTCTCTCTCTCTCTCTCTCTCTCTTCTGTCTCTTTCTCATATATATATATATATGTATATATATATATTTATGTGTGTGTGTAAAAGATTTTTATCCTTTTTATACTTTTCTTGCTTTTGATTCATTTTATATATATGTATATATACAATTCATACTGCATAATGATAATGCATGTATATGATAATGTATATATAATTTAAAATTTGGAAATTTTAAAATTGATGATATATTTTTTACTCAAATTTAAGTATTTTAAGATTCAAGACTTTTTTAGTATATTTGTTCTTAAATAATAAAAGTCTGATAACTATTGCACAGTGACTTCTGGAAGAATGTTCATTCAAATAATATCCATATGTTCTATTAAAAGTCAGTAATTAAAAGGCATTGAAACTGGATCTGAAGAACAGTGCTGAAGATTTGTGTCTTCTGAGCTAGGAGAGTAGGTCAGTCCCCTTTCCAAATTTTAATTTCATCCTACACTTTCTGTGTCTTCAACGGAGTAGTTGTTATCCACTCCCTGAGATCAGCCCAAAAGACCTGTTCAAACTCCCAAGTATCTATTTACATGTATAATATTGGCAGAAATACAATCACACTTTTTACAGTATAAGTACAATTGTGAGGTATAGATTTTCTCCTTGGAATCATTTATCATGATGGCTGGCATAGAATTAAATGACAAGAAATAGATATACTTCTGAAGCTAGTAGCCACAAACTTATGACACTCAAATTATTGTCCTATACTATGTTATCCATAACCATTGAAAAGAATAAAAGCTTCATACAAAGGATACTCTGTATAAGACAGGACATATAAAAATAAATTATTTTTAAATGGACAGAAAGACTACTTAAAGGAAACGAATGGTTGCAGCTTTAACATGGAGTGCCGAAATAAAAGATCTTGGTGGAATATTTTTAAAAAGGAATTTATTTCATTAAACGTTATGTTTTAAAACTTTGTTTTATAAACTCCATGATAAAAATGATTGAGTTTGTGAGAATGAAACTTCCTAAGTAGATAACTTTTAATCCCTTTCTTGCTTCTGATTCATTTATAATTTTTTTTAAACATTACAATTCTGAAGTGATTTCTCTGTGACTTACTCTTACGGAACAATTAAAACTGAGCTTTCCGGCATCAGATTTCTTTGTCATTCTTATTAATGATTTTGATTTCAAGCAACCACTTATGGTTCCCTGGAAATTTTTTTCCCATAAGTATTTTGAACCTGATAAAATTAAAGAAAAAATAAGAATAGTACATGAGGGAAGAGGCTGTGTATTCAGAAGAATGAATGAAGAGAAAGTAATTAGGATTCATATGCCCTCAGGATTACAGGATTCTGTACCTCTGAGACCAGCTGCTTACCCGGCCATACCTGCATCCATTTAATTACTGTTTGCCTCCAGTTGAATACTACAAGAAACTTCTAAATAACTTTTATAAAAAAATAGCATATTTAATTTTTAAGACAGATAAACATTAGGGTATATTCATAAAATAATACCTACAATTCTAACTTTAAAATATTTTCAGAATTCGTCATAAACATAATTTATATTTGACAGATATCCACTTATTTTCTTATCTTTTCTATTACAATCCATAATCAATTTTCTTTCTGAGAAAGTCTCCCAAGATATAGATTTTTAATATTTAATGAAATAGTTCAGAAAATTAAATGATTTAATGCAGTATTTTTGGTCTATTTACCTTATATTTATATTTATGAATTCTAACATTGAAATGATGCCCACATAAATATACAAATAAACTGTCAATAAGTAAACATGGTGGCCTATCATATTTTTCCTTCATTTTACCTATAAAATACCTTGTACTAATATATGTTATGAATATGTGTACATAGAATATATTGTAGGCATTGAATGTTTTATTCATGTTATATTATTATATAATTTATTTCACTATCTATCATAATTAACAAAATGTAAAAGACAGTTTTCAATCTACATAACTCATTACTTACACTAATATAAAAGAAAATCAGAGGGAGCTGATTCAAGTAGAATTACCATATGTTACTTTGAAATCAGTATCTTATTTTAAAGTAAATTTAAACGTATTTCTATACTACATTTTATGTTTTTCTTCTTTGGATATTTTCTTTATTTACATTGCAAATATTATCCCCTTTCTCTGTTTCCCCTCCAGCAATGCCTTATCTCATACCCTCTCCCCCTGATGCCTGAAAAGGCCATCCTGTGCTGTATATACAGCTGGAACCATTCATGGCTTCATGCACTCTTTTCTTGGTGGTTTAGTCCCTGAGAGCTCTGGTAGGTTTGAAATTTTGTTCTTCTTAACGGGTTGCAAACCCCTTCAGCTCCATCTGTCCTTTTTCCAACCCCTCCATTGGGGATGCCATTCTGTGTCCAATAGTTGGCTGCAATCATCAACCTCTGTATTTATCAGGCTCAGGGAGAGCCTCTTAAATGACAGCTATACTTCTTGGCATCTGCAATAGTGTCTGTTTTTGAACTCTCTATTAGGGATGGATGCCAGATGGGGTAGTCTCTGGATGGACTTTTCTTTACTCTCCACTCCACATTTTGTCTCTGTGTTTCTGCCTGGGAGTATTTTGATCCCTCTTCTAAGAAGGACTGAAGCATTCACACTTTGGTCTTCCCTTTTTTTTAGGTTCATGTGGTCTGTGTATTGTTTCTTTACTATTCTAAACTTTTGGGCTAGTATACACTTCTCAGTGAGTGCATACCATGTGTGTTCTTTTGAGATAGGGTTACTTCACTCAGGATGATATTTTCTAGTTTCATTGATCTGTTTAAGAATTTCATGAAGTCGTTGTTTTAATAGCTAAGTAGTATTCCATTGTGTAAATGTATCAAATATTTTTATCTATTCTTTTCTTTAGGGACATCTGGTTTCGTTCCAGCTTCTGGCTGTTACAAATAATACTGTGATAAACATGTGGAACATGTGTCTTTCTAATATGTTGGAGCATCTTTTGGGTAAATGACCAGTAGTGGTATAGCTGGGTCCACTGGTAGCAATATGTTCAATCTTCTGAGGAACCGCAATACTTATTTCCAGAGAGGTTGTACCATGTTGCAATCCCACCAGTAATGAAGGAGTGTTCCTCTTTCTCCACATCCTCGGCAGCATCTGCTGTTACCTAGGTTTTTATCTTAGCCATTCTGACTGGTGTGAGGTGGAATTTCAACTGTGTTTTGATTTTCATTTTCCTGATGACTAAGGATGTTGAATATTTTTAGGTGCTTCTCAGCCATTTAATTTTCCTCAGTTGGGATTTCTTTGTTTAGCTATGTACCACATTTATTAATAGGTTATTTGATTCTCTGAAGTGTAACTTCTTGAGTCTTAGGTATATTTTGTATATAAGTCCTCTACCAGATGTAAGATTGGTAAGGATCTTTTCCCAATCTTTTGGTTGCCATTCTGTCTTATTGACAGTGTCTTTGCCTTACTTAAGCTTTGCAATTTTGTGAGGTCCATTTGTTGAATCATGATCTTAGAGCATAAACCATTGGCATTCTGTCAAGGAAATTTTCCACTGTGCCCATGTATTTGAGGATCTACCCCACTATTAGTTTCAGTTTATCTGCTTCTATTTGGAGGTCCTTTATCCTCTTGGACTTGAGCTTTGTACAAGCCAATAAGGATAGATCGATTTGCATTCTTCTATAAGTTGAGCAACAGATAAACCAGCACCATTTGTTGAAAATGCCAGGTTTTATTCTACTGAAAGTTTTTAGCTCCTATTTCAAAGATCAAGTGACCACAGGTGTGTGGTTTCATCTCTGAGTCTTCAGTTCTATTTCATTTATCTGCCTGCCTGCCTCTGTACCAATACCATACAGTTTTTATCACAATTCCTCTATAATACAGCTCGAGGTCAGGGATGGTGAATTCCCCCAGAAGTTCTCTTATTGTTAAGAATAGTTTTTGCTATCCTGTGTTTTTTGTTATTCCAAATGAATTTGCAAATTGCTTTTTCTTACTCTAGGAAGAATTGAGTTGGAATTTTGATGGGGATTACACTGAAACTGTAGATTGCTTTTGGCAAGATGACCATCTTTACTATATTAATTCTGCCAAGCCATGAGCAAGGGAGATCTTTACATCTTCTGAGATCGTCTTTGATTTCTTTCTTCAGAGTCTTGAAGTTCTTGTTATACAGATCTTTCACTTGCTAGGCTAGAGTCCTACCAAGGTATTTTCTATTATTTGTGACTGGTGTGAATGGTGTCATTTCCCTAATTTCTTTCTCAGCCTGTTTATCCTTTGAGTAGAGGAAGGCTACTTATTTGTTTGAATTAATTGCTGAAGTTGTTTTCAGGTTTAGGAATTCTATGGTAGAATTTTGGGGGTAACTAAGTATACTATCATATCACCTGCAAATACAGATATTTTGATTTCTTCCTTTCAAGTATGCAACGTTTGTCTTCCTTATGTTGTCTAATTAATCTAGCTAGGACTTCGAATAATATATTGAAAAAGTAGAGAGAGAGTGGGCAGCATTGTCCAGTTCCTGATTTTAGTGAGATTGCTTCAAATTTCTCTCCATCTAGTTTGATGTTGGCAACTGGGTTTGCTGTATATTGTTTTTGCCATGTTTAGGTACAGACCTTGAATTCCTGATTTTTCCAAGACTTTTACCATGAAAGAGTGCTGAATTACATCAAATGCTTTTCAGCATCCAATAGGAAACATGTTTATCTTTCTCTTAGTTTGTTTATAAAGTGGATTACATTGATGGGTTTCCCTTCATTGAATCATCCCTGCATCCCTGGGCTGAAGCATACTTGATCCTGATGGACGATTGTTTTGATGTGTTCTTGTATTCCAATTTATTGGCTGAGGATTCCTTATGGAAAGAAGTGCAGACTCAGGTTTTACATTAAGGAAATGGAAAACCTTCCAGTTTGTCCTTGGCTTAGAGATTTCTGTGTCTGCTGAAACTGCGTAGCTTGATCTTCAGGGTGAGGACTGCCAGGAAGCAGGCCAGAGGAAAGATCATGAAAAGACAAAAATATTGCTGTGTCTCTTGAAGCAATAGAACTCTGTGAAACCTTCCACAGTGTTTCCATAATAACTGACAAGCCAGTTTTAAATAAATGATCAAAGACAATAAAGAGAAGCATGCAAGATAATTATTCACCTGCTTGTGTTGCTATTTGGGAGAGCCTGCTATTAAGGTCAAAGTCTCTAATGATCAAATGGCTCTTGGAGCTCTACAGAAAATGGAGGATTCTCTTTGTCAGCAGGGCTTCCCTTTCTTCCCTGATTTTTTTTCTGGAGAGTGTCCCTGAACAAAGGTGCAGGCCTTATCTGAATGACCTGTGCGAAGCAGCAGAACTCAGCACACATATTTTACTGTGCCTTTCTGCTTTATTATAATTAATTATTGTGTTATGACCAATCTGTTCTTCCTATGTGTAACCCCAACAACCACTGAGGGAAGTAACCTATGGACAGATTATAGGTTCAGATTTCTCTTTCCCAATAAGAACCTGCCAGCCGAGTTCCTAGAATTCCCCTGGTACTCATAGCTTTCTGAACCCTGCTCACCACCTCTTGTGCAGGTTGCCAACAATCCCTGGGGAGAAGCCAATAACCCCGTATTGTTAGATATCAGACTGCATACTAAATTACTCATCTTAAAACGATATGGAAAACCCTGTCAGTAATAACTCTATTAATAAAATCAGTCCATCCAAGCACATTTGTTTCGAACTAAAGTAATCATTAGACAAAAGTAAAAAGATCTTTCCAAATAAAGGGTCCAGGTTAGGTCCTAACTAAAAGAATAAAGCAAAATAAATAGTCT
Organism: Rattus rattus; assembly: GCF_011064425.1. Lineage (NCBI taxonomy): Eukaryota > Metazoa > Chordata > Mammalia > Rodentia > Muridae > Rattus > Rattus rattus. The sequence continues at coordinate 110,132,782 of NC_046156.1, forward strand.
GTATTGTATGATACAACAGATGAATATGAATCCATGTTATCCAACATAAGCAGTGGTGTGTACCTATACAAACAGGTTCTTCTGATGGTAAGTGGGAATGAATCAGGTGCACTCAGAGTTTTCGCCAAGACTGAGACTGAGACAAGTTTATTTCAAGCAGTTAGACATTTTTACACTTATTATAGTAGGATATAATGACAGTTTCCTAGAGTGACAGGAAATATATGATGTGAACATGTGAAAGAAGATGCCGAACATGTTAAATGTTAAGACGAGCTTTGAATGCTTCAAGCACTGTGGAACACAGAATTACACAGGAAGCCTGAATATTTCACTGCCTAGGGAGCATCTCTGGTTCTCCGGCACTGAAACACACAAAACATACCCTAGGGTCTTGAGACTCAACCTTAAAAATACCATGACGCCTGCCTCTCAAGGCACTTAGATCAGCTCAGCTCAATAATTTCCTGTAACCGTTGGACTCTAATGCAAAGAAATTAAAATAAATACTGAAAGATGCTATACAAAAATATTTTCAGTGTTTTGATGAAAGTATTTGTTAAGGTCATAAAAGTAAACTTACAGAAAAGTGATAAATTAATTGGCCTATATTGAAGTAGAGAATTTTTGTTAGTTATTAAATGTGACTGTTAGAACAAAAATACCAGGACATGACATTGAAAGGGAGAACTAACTATACATAACACATAATAAAATTCTATATTAACCTGTGTAAAGTGATTATGTAATATATAAATTACTATGTCTGGAAACAAACTTTTGGATAAATATGGTAAGATACTTTATGAATAATATCCACTTTGGCGTAAATATATTAAGTAGCAGAGTGGTATTAATCATGAAGAAAATGTAAATTAAGTCCAGGTGGATAGACTAACATCTACTCTTGATAATGTCTTCAACTAAATAAATCATTAATATGAAGTGAAAAAGAAAAGTAACATCTGTGGCTTCTTCCTCTATAATTGACTGTTAAAACTTCTCTTTTGAGAATCTAAATTTTTGTTTTTATATATATAAGCAGAAATTAGCACATCTATGTGTTACAATGCTTCACATAAAAATGTACTTAGCAGCAATATTCTAATTATTCTAAAATCTTGGAAGTATGCAAAATATAACTCACTAATAAATGATATATGACACAATAATAATTATACATATATGCTTGAAATATAGTTTTTATAAGATCTAATTATCCGTTTGATGTAGAGACTGGAGATGTGAACTGTGAGTAACTGTGGAGAACTTTGCTTAAGAACTACAGGAGAGGGGGGGAGAAAAAAAAAAAAAAAGAACTACAGGAGAGAAGACAGGATAGATAACCAGGTGCCCTGGAGATGAGTTTTGGAATTAGAAAAGATGCTCATTGTCTACATGTTAACTGTCTAATTGAAATATTTTCACCAAGAGAAAGAGGATTTTTTCTGGTCATCTAGTCCTAACAGGGTGCCTGCAGTAGGGAAATTTTGACCTTGAATTGTGATACTTAGTTGCCTCTGGTGAGGTATTGATATGGCTGATGTGAGAATGGAACAGGCAACCAAAAAGCTTCTGTGATGCAAAGAACACCATCAAATGGACAACAGAGTAGAATACAGAATGAGAAAACATTTTCACCAACCCCACATCTAACAGAGAACTGATAAACAAAATATATAAAGAATTCACAAAACCAAATAAGCCAATTAAATATGGGACACAGATCTAAACAGAGAATTTTTCACAGAAGACCCTCTAATGGCTGAGAAGCACTTAAAATTTTTTTTCAACATCTTTAGCCATCAGGGAAATGGAAATCAAAAGGACCCTGAGATTCTATCTCACAACTGTGAGAATGGCTAAGGTTAAACAGTCAAGTGAAAGCTCATTCTGGTGAGAGTGTGGACCAAGGGGGCCACTCCTTCACTGCTTGTGGAAGTGCAAACGTGTACAGTCACTCTGGAAATCACTTTGGCAGTTTCTCAGAAAACGAATAAATTTACCCAAAGACTCAGTATTCACTCTAGGCCCAAAGAATGTTCCACCATACTACAAGGACGATTAGTCCACTCTGTTCATAGCAGCTTCATTCATAACTCTAGGAAACTTAAAACAAACTGAATGTCCCTCAACTGAAATAAAGATAAAGAAAATGTAGAACATTTACCCAATTAGCTCTTAAAAACAAACATATCATCAAACTTGCAGACAAATTGATGGAATTAGAAAAGATTATCCTTCATGAGGTACCCCAAACCCAGAAAACAAACACGGTATGTACATACTTATCGGAGGATATTAGGCGAAACTAAAGAATAACAATGCTAAAAGCCACAGACCCAACGAAGTGCTCAAGGTGAATGCTTGAATCTCCCTGAGATGGGGAAATAAAATAGACAACATGGGTGTTCATGGTTCGAAAATAGGACCGGACAGAGGAAGGAGTAGGGATAGGAATGGGAGGGTCAGGTATGGGAAAGACAGAAGGAGAAAATACCTGGAAGCACAACAGGAATCAGAGTTTGGAAACATTTTTGGGACAAACTAGAAATTTGGAGCAATGGAAACTCCTCATCTATTGCCTCAATCTATGAGGGTGACACTTGCTAAGATTTGAGGCAATGGGGGATATGGACCAGGAAACATTAGTTTCCGGTGACCAAACAAGAATTTCAGTGCCAGAATGGGGACACCAAATCACTCAAAGCCTTTGAACTGAAATTTATCTTGCATACAATATGTCCAGGGATGAAGATGAAGTGGAAATTATATGAATATCAAACCAAAACGGCCCCTGCTTCAGGCCCATGCCTTGAAAATGGAACCTCCCCCTGACCCTGCTAATAATACTTGCAAACAGAAGTGTAGCATAATTGTTATCACATAGGTTTCACTCACCCACTCATGGGAATAAATACAAAGACCTATAGACAAACTCCTATGTGGAGCTTGGGGAATCCTACTGAAGATGGGACAAAGTACGCTAAGAGCCAGAGAGGTCAAGAACACCACAAACAAACAAAAGAGAAAAGAGAAGAGAAGAGAAAACAACAACCACAAAAACCAAACAACCAAACAAAAATCCCCACAGAATCAACTAATCTGGTCCATAGTGGGCACAGATTTAACATCAACCAGGAAGCCTGCATGAGACTGACCCAGGCCCTCTGCACATATGTTACAGTTCTGTAGCTTTGTCTTCATTTGGGATGACTAACAGCCTAGCAGCATGTCATGTTTTGACTCTGTTGCCTAGTTTAGGACCCTTTCTGATTCCGGTGCTCTTTGAACTAACCTCAATAGGCAAGAATACCCCTAGACGTTCTATAACTTGATATGGCAAGGCTGTTTCATATCCCTGAAAGGCCTCCCTTTTTATGAAGAGAAAGGGAAAAGGAGTACACAGGGGAGGGAGGAGAAGTAGATGGGGGAGGGCTGAGAGAATGGGAGAGAAAGGAAAGGATCCTTTATTTTTTTTACATCCTGTGTTCAGGATGCATAATAATTAATTAATAATAATAAAGAATTCAACAAGCTCCAGGTAAATCTTTAAAAGTGCATCTGCCCCATAATTTACATAAACACAAACCACCCTACGCAAAAATATTTAATAAAAAATAACAAAATAAAATATGCTTGTTAATTTTAATTGCACAGAAATCAATCTTAAAAGAATAATGTACCAATTTGTCTTCAAAGTTTAACTACTATATTTTATTTTGAGTAATAGGCCATGAGTGTGAACTGGAACTTTGAAATCTAGTAATCTCTCTTTTGTCCATGGAGTAATTAATAATTTTATGCACTAAACATCTCAGGTATAAATATAAAAATTGTTATGAATAAAAATAATAAGTCAGTAGGCACATAATAAATAGCTGATAGTAATTAAGAGATACATGATAGGTATATTAATACTAGATGGGTAATTGAAACAAACAGAGAAATATTGTATCTGCTAGTTTATTCTTGCTGCTGATAAAAAGCAGAATAGAAGAGAACAGGTTTATTTCTATATACAGTTCTGGAGGGATAGAGTTAATCATATTGAGGGAGGTAAGTCCAGAGAAACATGATGCTGGCAGTTCATATTTCATTTTTTTAGGACAGAAACCAGAGTGAAAAGTCAGGAAGTGAAGCCAGGCTATGAAACCTTAAAACCTGTCCTCAATGACTGACTTCTTTAAGAAAGGCTCTCTTAAGGTCCCACAATGTTCTCAGAGAAGTTACCCAAGCAAGGACCAAGTGCTCTAACACAGAATTCTAAGAAAATATGCCTCATTCAAACTACAAAAGTTATGGATAGGTGATAGTCAGGTGATAAATAGATGACAGATAGATGATAGATAGATAGATGATAGATAGATAGATAGATAGATAGATAGATAGATAGATGATAGGTAGAAGATAGACAGACAGACAGACAGACAGACAGATAGATAGATAGATAGATAAATTTTACATAGATGCTTGAGGAGATATCAATGCTCCTTATAACAATTTAAAAATTTTAAAGTGGTGATTCAAAGGCTAAGTGTATCTCTTCTACATTTTAACATTAAATAAAGCAAAGGAAATTCAGTGTATTCATTTCTTGAGAAGTGATTTGTGTAGGAAATCTGCTAATTTCTTATCTCCCAAAAGATAGAATTTATTAAGAATAATTAAAAGGAGAACATAACAAAAAGGGCAATCCACAGGAGAGCCTGCTGCTCCCATTAGGCTTGTATTAGATAAAAAGTGTTAAAAGTTTCTTGCAAAATGGCCATGGTAATTATTACAAAAACCAGTCCTAGCAGAGAAAATTAGTTAGAAACTAAAATCGAAGAGCAAATGTAAAATAATTAGCTAAAAATGTCATAATACCTCTTTGGAAAATTACTTTAGTGGTTCATAGCATTAATAAGCATCTCTTTGTCTGGCAGGTATATTCACAGATAGCTAGGAATCGCCATAACCACAGCACAGAGAGCTCCATTCATCTGACTTCCCACTGAGTGCCCCTCAGTGCTCACAGGGATGAGAAGATATTACATCTCAGTCAACCTGAATCAACCCAGATTCTGTCTACTGCCCACTGGAAAATTATTCATACTTCTATTTTTCTTCTCACGTAGTTTGCATGGAGTTTGTGTTCATGTTTACCTCAAATGTGTCATTACCTATGGATCTTTCTTCAAGTAATACTTAAATCATGTTTAATTTCCAAACTATTAATGTTACCTGGCTATGAGCCTAAATAAAAATACATTTAAAACAAGAACTTCTGATGTCTTAATCTCTCACTATTACCAATGATTAATATGTCATCACCTAATTTCAAATTCAGTAGTAAATTCAGATTTAAGTTTTGTTCAGAATATATGTAGTTTGTCATTAAAGACATCTGTAAAATATTTACTGCTTAATTTTATGCAATGAATGAAAGTATATACTGGTTTTATTGCAAACAAATTCCTATAAAGTTGTGTTGTACTCAATAGTAGTTATTGTATTCTAAATGTCCTGAATTTGGGTTTTCACTCTATTTTTAAAAAGTAAACACATAGATAATAATTAACCCACATAAGGTATACAGTTTGGTAAGCACAGATCCTTTAATTTATAATTTGCTAAATGATTTGGAACTAATATTAATTTTAATGTAGATATTGTAATTTGCAAAGACATCATACAGTACAATTAAAAAAGCAATTATTTTCTCATTAACAGAAACATCATAAAATATTTTAATGTATGGATAATTGGATGTTTAATTATAGGTTTATATTAAAGACAAGCTGATTTTGGAATGTTGTAATTTAACTTTTATAAGAAATTTAAACATTTGGTATTTAATAAAAGTAATAGTTTAAATGCATCTTGAATGAAGTATTAATATAATAAAAGTATTCCATATATTTAAGAATCATGCAATTAATTCCTATGCAAGTTTTAGAATTTATCACATATGTAATAAATATGTAATACTTTATATCCCATATCATACATATAATAAACATATAGAGGGTTTAAATACAAGGTTGGTTATTATAGAGCAGTAATAAATTATTAAGCAGAGAACCCCCCTATGCAGTTGTCTTGTAATCCTAACACATTATTATTTCATAGCAATAGAATCACGCTTCAAATCATTTCAGAAATAAAATACCAAAGGAAATAGAAAATTCTAGGGAAGTGTTTTGTCTCAGTGGTATCTCACAAACTCGCTGTACACAGAAAGGATGCTAGTCTTCAACACAGGCTTCTACTGGCATAGGTTTCCACATTCCACTTCAGTGCCCACTGTAGTCAATGGAGGAGATGTGCTATCTGGAATTCACCATCAACCCCACTCTTTCTCTACAGCATGCCTTCCATTTGGTTACATCTTTTCTATTTTCCAGTGTGATCCCTTCTTTCAGAACTTCTGGATTCTATTGAAAGGGCCTCTTTCCCTATCTGGGATAAACCTGATAATTCCACTTTCTGGTAGACTCAGGCTGTCTATCTTCCTGGATGTTCAGTTCTTTGTTCTTCTTAAGGAATGAATTTGGAGATTTCCTACAGGAGCATTGTGTCTCTGTTTACAAAAAGAAGGCCCTATTCACAGAACTATTTGCTCAAATTCATAGGTACACAATATCTACTCATCTTTCTCTTTCTAGATTAACCTTTGGTGAGGTCAGCAAAATAGTCTAAATGTTACTTTATGCTAATCTCTGACGGTAGCTTTATATTCTCATCCAAGGATGGAGAAATCTGTAAAACCAAACGTTCAGACTATCTCCAGTGACTGCTTAATTCTTCTAAAGAATGGTTCTCTTATCTTTATTTTTGTAGTAATTTAGGACTGGATCAATTAGCACTCAGTGTTTTCTGTGATCTGAGGGACAACAATATTACAAATACGTTCTTTCTTCAGCCTTTGATCATGCTGTGTGTGCTCTATCATCCTTTTGCAATTCATTTTTATGACTCAGATTTTGTTAGGTGAAATTTTCTGTTCCTTCTTAGTGAGAGTGAAAAACAATATGTTGAGCAATTTTTATATTAGGAATCTTCCATGGTTGATGTCATTTCAACAATTCTAGTTCTAATCTCTAATACCTAGTAGGTAACCATAGACAACCATAGCCAAATCATGAGAAAATAAAAATGATAAAAGCCTCACTCCAGTGACCAGACTACTGTTTACCTATGTGAACACCTTAACCCATCTCTCTCATTCCAAATCCTGTAAACATGCCCAGGTATCTGCCTGGCTTCTCTTTTTATCTTTCGTTTTATTTTTTTTTAATTTTACTGGATATTTTATGTATTTACACTTCAAATGTTGTCCCCTTTCCCCCTATCCTATGACTACTTCCTCTACCCCTGTTTCCATGAAGATGCTCCCACTCCCATATACCCATTCCCATCTCCCCTCCCTGGAATTCCCCTACATTGGGGAAACCAGCCTTCACATGACTAAGGACTTCTCCTGCTATTGATGGCAGGGAATGCCATCCTCGGCTACATATGCTCCTGGAGCCAAGTGTACTGATTGGTTGGTGATTTAGTCTCTGGGACCTCTGGGAGTGGTCTGGTTGGTTGAAATTGCTGTTCTTCCTGTGGAGTAGCAAACCTCTTAAGTGTGGGATGGCGAGCTGTGAAAGGTATCCTGGTTCCCGGTCTAAATAAGGTTGAGACACTAATGACCATAAAAGACAGTAGGTGTTTCCCTAAACCCCCAGTAGGGCAGGCATCTCGCATATAACTACGGTCCCCTACCCCGGATCCCTCACATAGCTCTCTGTAGAGTCGTGTGGCCCTAAGTCACACAGAAGCAGGACCATGCCCTCCCTCCTCCGTTTCCATGATCTGTCCATTGATGAGAGTTCAGTGTTGTTGTCCCCCACTGTTATTGTATGTGGTGCAATGTGTGCTTTGAGCTTTAGTAGAGTTTCTTTTATGAATGTGAGTGACCTTGTATTGGAGCATAGAGGTGCAGACTTGAGAGATTATCTTGGTAGATTTTTTCTTTTATGTGTATGAATTGTCCTTCCTTTTCTTTTTTTTTTTTTTATAACTTTTGGTTGAAAGTCTATTTGATTGGATATTAGAATCCTACTTCAGTTTATTTCTTGGGACCATTTGCTTGGAAAATTTTTCCAGTCTTTTACTCTTAGGTAGTCGCTCTGTTTATCAATACGACGAGTTTTTCTTGTATGCAACAAAATGCTGGGTCTTCTTTTGGTATCCTGTCTGTTAGTCTATGTCTTTTTATTGCAGAATTGATGTTACAAGATATTATGAAATAGTGATTGTTGTTTCCTGGGACGTTAGGAGTGTATCTGTGTTTGTATGGCTATTTCCTTTTGGGTTTGTTGCAAGATTACATTCTTGCTTTTCCTAGGGTATGGTTTCCTCCTTGTGCTGGAGTTTTCCATCTAGTATCCCTTGTAGGGCTGTATTTGTGGTAATAAGTTATGTAAATTTGGTTTTGTTACGGAGGATCTTGGTTTCTCCATCTACAGTAGTTGAGAGTTTTGCTGGATATAATAGCCTGACCTGGCATTTTCATTCTCTTAGGGTCTGTATCACATCTCTCTAGGATATTTCAGCTTTCATAATCCCTGTTTAGAAATCTGGTGCAATTCTGACAGGTTGCTTTATATGTTTCTTGACCTTTCCCCTTACTTCTTTCAATATACTTTCTTTGTTCTGTACATTTGGTGTTTTAACTATTATGTGAAACACATACCTATTCAATTTCTCTTTATTCCTCCATCCCTTCCTTTCTTCTCTCCTTCCTTCCTATTTTTTTCCTACTTGTTGAATTGTTAGCCTTAGAAAATTTCTATCTGATGCCAATGATGGCAAGCAAAGTGTTTGTGTAGCAACAAGTTTGAAGTCATCTTCCTTAAAATATAGAAATAAAATGTGTGAAGTTCAACAAATATGCCTGGTTTTCACACCATTGGATCTATCATGGAACCATCTCTAGTAGAGATATAAATAAAAGGTTAGTAGATCTCTAAGATGCATTAAGCAATCTGACAAATTTGCCCAGGGTCAAACTGTCTGGATAGAAAATGTTAGAAATATTCACTGAATATGCTGGTCTGGATATTCCCTAGACAAATTCTTTAAGTGACTATTCTGATGTATTGTGTAGACACAAGCTTTACAGTTTTGAATGCTTTCCAACCTGGAGTTGAGAAACCAGTCTTTAATGAACTCTGACAGCTTTTAGACTTTGTTGGCCCATAGTCAAAATATTATCACCTTCAAAAAGATACAAAACAGGTATTTATAAAAGGAGTGTTTTCTCTCTTGGGCATCTCTGGGTAGATTATGTTGCTCTCCCTAATATTTCTAGAGGAATACATTACTTGAAACTCTATGATATAGAACTCTATGCTATGTATGAGGATATACAACTGTTGAAATTTTTGCTATTCTAAGACATCTCTAGCAGTTTTGTTTTGTTTTGTTTTATTTTTTGTTTGTTTGTTTGTTTTTTGTTTTGTGTTTTTTCTTCCCTAGGAGACAAAGCCTGAAAGTTCAAAGCTTACCAGTATTGCTATGTGCCTTTCTGGTTGCACAGTAATTAGACTGTTTTGCCTCAGTGCTGTCAAACACAGGCATGGCTATACATTATGTCACATGGCCTTTATAAGACATAATGTTGGGAGTGTTGTGTCACAACTTTAGGATTTAATAAATGTATAGAGTTATGCAGCTATGAACATAGTTCAGGTGTGGGATATTTCTTCTCTGTGAACTCTGGCATGGATTTAGAATGTACTTATTGGTAAAGCAGCAATAGCAACAACAGAAATAAAATAAAATAAAAATAAATGTTTGAATGTACTCGAAGATTTAAGGAATTTTACTCCGCTTAAATCTGGACTTTACCTGGTTTCAGTGGCTGTTGCTTGATGCATAGCATGAAACAGAATATTTGCATATTTCAAGTTTTATGTTTATATTTCTAGTTGTCTTCTCTCCCTATAGAAATCATAATGAGTAGTTAGTTGCTAGTCTTTAAGGTAGCCTTTAACTACACTGTACCATCTAACTTGTGATCTGTATTTTCAATATTGAAGATACACTGCAAAATTCTCACAGGCATTAAAATCTCAGAAGAAATATTTATTTGCCAAATATGATTACCACTTTATCAGAATATAACAAAATGAAAAATGCTCCTTTCAAGTTTTTTTTTGTCTGTATATCCACCAGCTACCTTGATTTTGTTTTATACAGTTAAAAACTATGTCCACGCTCACTTTAAGTGGTAAAAAAGCCTCTGCGAATAATTTCCCAGTTCCTGTGGTTTATGAGGCCAAGGGAAAGTGTGAGTTGTAGTCACAGAATATAAAACTGGCCATCACCATGCACAATAACACTTTCTCTCTTGGGTCTTAAATAATGTGATGAACAAATTGGATGTCATTTGCATCCTCTTTAAAAAGACAAACTTGATTTGTTTTGCTCTCTTTCCTATTTTACTCACTTCAAGTTTCTATTAACTTCAATTGATTTTTACCGGATTTGTAAGTTTATTTAGGAAGCAGTAAAAGAATACTGGCTCAGTAAACAGACTTTCCTCAGTTACAGCATCAATGTGTGTTTAAAGAGATCAGTAAATAATTTTCTCTTTTATTTAAATGCAGCGGTGTAACATTTTCCAGATGTCTTTCAATTACAGAGATATCCTTGCCACTATATTTATTTTTTAACAGAGGTTTTGTCCATTAGGAAAATAAAAGGAAATCAATTCACTTATATAAGACAGAAGAATTTTAAAATACCTTTATATCTTTCTTTCTATAATTATACAAGTCTATTATTTTCTTTTTCTTTTATTCTACCTCCCTGCCTTTCCTTTCCTTAAGTCATTGTCTCTCTCTGTTTATTTTTGTATGTCTTTGTTTTTGTCTCTCTTTGTCTTTCTGTTTCCATCTGTGTTTCTCTCTCTCGCTCCTTCCCCCCCCCTCTCTCTCTCGCTTTCTCTCTCTCTCTTTCCTTTCCTGTGCTCATGTGCCTACCTGGTTATGAATGTGAACATGAAAGAACAGCATTCAGGAAGTCCTATGATTTTCATAGAGGTTTAGGATTATGGAGAAAGTTTTAAATTAATGGCTTAGGCATAATGGCAGGTACCTTTACCTGCTGATCCTTTTCTTGTGACTGGACCTGATCTTTAAGCTCAGATTCTAAGAGCAATATTCAATCTACATTCTACTGTTCTGCTGCTCACTTTTGATACTCATTCTTACTAGGTATGGTGATAATCATCATTGTTGTTGCCATGATTCTGTCATCAAAACAAACTGAAAGGAAAGGTCATACCTTTAAATACCTTAAGTATTTGCTTTCACCTGACAAGTAGGCGTTTGTATGAAAACAAGATTATTGTGATAATATTAATTGGGGTTTTCTACCCCACCTTAGATTGTTTAGTTTCCAGATAAAGACACAAACCTTGTGTATTTGTAAGTCTTAATAGCAGTAGAGCTGGGGAAATATCAACCCTCTAAACTATTTTTTTTTATTTTTTATTTTATTTTAATTTATTTTTTATTTTTTGTCTAGTTTCTTGTCAATAATTCTGAGACATGGCTTGCAACCTAATGCTTGGTGTACTCTTACTCTTACTTCCTACAGGGCTAGTTCTCATGATCCCTGACCTCATGTTTTCTTCCTCTCTCATTTTTTTCTTGTATTCTCCTTGTTTTTTCTACAGAGTTCCCAAATTCAGGGAACCAAAGATCCATTTACCATTCTTTTGCCCGGTTAGCCTGTAGACATCTTTATTCAATTAACAATATTAAATTAAGGAAAAAGGTTGCATAGTATCACTTGACATACATGACAATTTCCTAGTCCTGAGGCAACCATACCTTGGGGTCCAGTATTTGGCTTTACTAGTCAACTATAACATTTCTTATTAAACTGCAGATATCTTCTATAGATATAAACATGCAGTTATTATCTAAAGTAGGTGCAATTGATTATACCTGGAATTTTATATTTTAGCTGCATAAAGACGAATTTTGTCTTAAATTCTTATATTGGTAGAAAAAATAGAAAACTGTTAGAAATTCAGGTCAGGAAAAATATGAAACTCAAGTGACCTTTGGACTTTTAACTTATTGAAATAACAGGATAAATACATTCATACAAATAACACATAGTTATTTGGTAATTTTTCCTTCTACTTGTGCTAGTTGGTTTTTACACTCAAGTTGGTACAATATGGACTTATTCAGAAAATAGTCTTCATGAAGAATTTTCACGATCTGGTTGACCTATGGGTCAATATGATTGAATTAATCAGTAATTGATGTGTGAAAATCCGCCCTGAATTTAGGTGTTGTCATTTAATAAGCCTGAACCAATGACATCGCTAAAAACTCTCACATACTATGGGTTAAACCAAGACAGTGAATCAGGGAGTCCCTGGAAATTTCATTTCTTAGATAAAAAGCATACTGAGTACCAAGTCCTTTGACACTAATCCCCATAATACTTCAGAAGTTGTCATCACAGGGTCATTCCATGTATAGTCTTTGGGTTGTGGCTTAGTCCCTGGAAGCTCTGGTTGGTTGGCATTGTTGTTCATATGGGGTCTCAAACCCCTTCAAGCTCTTTCAATCCTTTCTCTGATTCTTTCAACAGGGATTCCATGCTCAGTTCAGTGGTTGCTGCTGGCATTCGCCTATGTATTTGCTGTACTCTGGCTGTGTCTCTCAAGAGAGAGCTACATCCGGTTCCTGTTGGTCTGCACTTCTTTGCTTCATCCATCTTATCTAGTTTGGTGGCTGTATATGTATGGGCCACATGTGGGGCAGGCTCTGAATCGGTGTTCTTTCTGCCTCTGTTCTAAACTTTGCTTCCCTATTCCCTCCCAAGGGTATTTTTGTTCCCCTTTTAAAGAATGAGTAAAGCATTCGCATTTTGGTCATCCTTCTTGAATTTCATGAGTTCTGTGCATCTAAGGTAATATCCATGGGCTCCAACCTCATAAGTAGCAATGAATTTCCTAGTAAGAGCACCAGTGGAAGGGGAAGCCCTTGGTCCTGCCAAGACTGAAACCCCAGTGGATGTGATTATTGGAGGGAGGGTGGTTATGAAGGGAGAATGGGGAGGGGAACACCCAAGGAGAAGGGGAGGAAGAGGGGTTAGGGGGATGTTGGCCCAGAGACTAGGAAAGGGAATAACAATCGAAATATAAATAAGAAATACCCAAGTTAATAAAGATGAAAAAAAAAAAGGTGTCATCACGACTTTGTAGACATTGTCTGTCAGTATGGGCATCTGTGAATAGGATTTGAAGTTTCTTTTTTCTTAAGATGAAATGTGTAGGGTAGGGGAAGGGGTTAGGGGGATGTTGGCCCGGAAAGTGGGAAAGGGAATAACAATCGAAATGTAAATAAGAAATAACCAAATTAATAAAGATGGGGAAAAAAGTAATACCTGATCATGAACTGAGTTGATTTTGCAGTTACCTAGATCCAAAGACCTAGGTAAAGATGTGATACCAAATCTGCCTCACTGCAGATCTGCAGTTCTGCAGTTAACTACATAAGCCAGCCAGCCTTGACCTCTCTCCTCCACTGGGTGGGGCAGATTACTCAGTGGTGAAAAATTAGCTGTATTTGAATACCAGTTATGTTAAGAGGGATAGTCAGTCTGGAATAACATGATATTCTTTGGGCAATACAGGATTCAAGCAGTGTTATATCTAATGGAACAGCTATGGATCTCTAGATTATACAGTTAGGCACAAAATCACACTATACAAGATGAGTTAGTCCAAATTCTGATTTGTAAAACTAGGATGTGAGATCAACCTACATAAAGCTATTGTACCAAAAAAAAGATGAAATGTGAATAATATGGTTTAGATTATGTCCACAGACTCACACTGTACATAATACCTATGTGGCATGGGAGTTCTGGCAGAGATGAACTAATGCCTTTTGTGCTTGTGCAGTGTGATTTCAGATCCTGTCTCTGCTGTTCCTAGGCATTTGATGTGGACATTTATTTTAGTCTGCTATATTTTCCTTTACTGGTAGATTTGTAGTAATTAAACCAAGCTCTTGCTGTGTAACTGAAAGACCTGAAGGAGTTACCGAAGATGTCCAAAGGGTGTTTGGTCTTGGTGTGGTTTAACTATAATTATTAAAGTCAAGAGAGCATTGAATAAGATGTTAGATGAGTTACTAATTCAAGAAGAATTGTCTTTATATAAGCATAATATGCTAGAGACTGTTCTTGCCCTGAAGACAGCCATAATCGAAAGGGAAAATGACCAAGATGGAAAACTATCATCATGTAGAAGTAAGTGTATATTGGTCTTAACTGTCTATGTTATGCTATGAGTTTCTGCCCCGAAGTACATGATGTAATATAAGCTGGAGTCATAAACCTAATATACAGTTTCTTGCATAAAACGAATTGTTTTGGGTATTTGATTACTGCGAGAACATTAAACTAAGATATTACTTGATGGTAAAATCTGAAGGTCATTTTGTTTTAAATCATAGACATGTAAATTCTTTTTCTTTAATATAATTTAATATGAATAATACATTATATAATTATATGAGAATTATATGAATTATGTTTTATATATATATATACATATATATGAGACCAAACAGTCTTTAAATATATTTGAGTTTATATAAATGTGTGAATTTATCCAGATGTGAAAAATAATTTTTCTCTAAATTATTTAAAATCTATAATAGAAGGACTTATGAGATGAGTTTATCCATTTTCTTAGGAATGTAGCACTAGAAATTATCTCAGTTAAAGTTTTGAATAATAACTAGTTGTAGCATGTTTTCCAAAGCTAGACAGAAATAATCTTTCTTTCTTATCACTTCCTGAACTAAGAACAGAATTGTAAAGCTTATTTGTCTCCTCATCTCATTTATTGTCTGGTTATTTTTGGTGGTGAGTTATGTTTTTCAGGAAAACTTTAACTCTTACATTCAAGCTATCCTCCTGTCTCAGCTTCCCATGCAGCTGATATTTCTGGAATATCAGTCACACAAGTTCTTCTCCTAGTCCTTAATCAATGTTTTATTTGATACTTAGCCACTGTAATCAGAGCTGAATTTTATCAGCCTTTCTAAATAATCTTTAAATAATTTAAATTCCAATTTTTATGTGAAAATTTATCTTATAAACTTGGAAACTACAAAGCTTTCTTTCATTCTAAAAAACATATTGAAAAGGAGGCATAAGTAAAGACAGTCAATAGTTTTATTTTTTTCAAGAAGAATATAGGTAGCAAAGTGAAAAAAGACTGATTTCCATAATTTGAGGATTGCGTCTTTGTTGTCTAACTTCTTTAGTATATATTCTCACTTAGGAGGAACTGAAGGCTTATTGCTACATGGGATAACACAATCATACTTTTAGAAATATAACACCTTGAAACAACAAAGAAAAGGCACATAATCAAACAAGCTTAGCTTTGTATGGTAACACATTTTAGCTCAGTTGGTCAACTCAAAAGTTAATAGTTTTTTAATTGATTAATTAAAAATTTCCAAATAGAATAAAATATATTGTCAAGTATTCATATGTGAGAAATTTTTATTGGCCAATGAAGAATAAAGTTCAGCTAAAGATGAGCTTATTTATTTGAAGTGTGATGGAGAAGCATAATCTTATTTATATGGATATGCCATCTTTTATTTATTTTAAATTATATTTAATCTTATTTTTTACATTCCAGATCATATCCCCTTCCTGGTCTACCTTGTGAAGGTTCCACATCCCATACCTCCTCCTTCCCCATCTCAAGGAGGAAGTCGCCACCCCCTAAGCCCCACCCAACGAGACCTCCCCAATCCCTGGGGCCTCTAGTCATGCAATGCATGTGTATTGGAGGCCTCATATCAGCTGGTGTGGGCAGCCTGGTTGGTGGTTCAGTGTCTGAGAAATTGTAGGGGTCCTGGTTAATTGAGACTGCTGGTCCTCCTACATGGTCATCTTCCTCCTCATGTTCTTCCATATTTTTCCCCCAATTCAACCACAGCTGTCAGCAGCTTCTGTCCATTTGTTGGGTGTAAATATCTACATCTGACTCCTTCAGATGTTCGTTGGATCTTTTGGAGGGCAGTCATGATAGGTCCCTGCAGTCTAAAAGAGACAAGAACAATTATGGGTCAGAGTGTTTGTCTGCGGGATGGCAACCCCATCTCTCACTTGATGTCCTGTCAGCCTAGAGAAGTACAAGGCAGGCAGTAGTCAAACCCGGGGCCAAAATCAACCAAGTAGAAACAGAGAATCAAGAAAACCAATGGGTGGTTTTTTGTTGTTGTTGTTGTTGTTGTTGTTGTTGTTGTTGTTTTGATAGAATCAACAAGATAGATTAACCCCTACCCAATCTAACTGAAGGGCCAAAAGGTAGTATCCAAATTAATATCAGAAATGAAAAGGGGGACATAACAACAGAAATGGAAGAAATTCACAAAATCATTAGTTCCTACTACAAAAGCCTATATTCAACAAATCCAATAAATTTAGATGAAGTGATTGGTTGATACTACATAGAAAGTTAAATTAAGAGCAGGTAATCTAATCAGGTCCATATCCCCTAAGGAAATAGAAGAAGTCATTAAAAACCTCCCAACCAAAAGAAGTCCAGGGCCAGACAGCTTTAATGCAGAATTCTACCAAACCTAATACCAATATTCCTCAAATTATTCCATAAAATAGAAGCAGAAGGAAAACTACCTAATTCACTCAATGAAGCCAGAATTATACTAAAACCTAAACCACTTAAGGATATAATAAAATAAAAGACAACTTCAGATAAATTTTGCTTATGAATACCGATGAAAAACTACTCAATAAAATTCTTGCAAACTGAATCCAAGAACACATCAAAACCATAATTCACCATCATCAAGTGGGCTTCACCCAAGGGATTCAATGTTGGAATCAATATAAAAAATCCATTAATGCAAACCACTATATACACCACTGAAAGAGAAAAAATTGCACGGTCATCTGCTTAGATACAGAAAAAACATTGGACAAAATGTAAGACCCCTTCATGCTAAAAGTCTTAGATATACCATCTTTTATTTTTTTGTGATAAAATAGCCCATAATTTTACAATAGGACACTGGGATGACAAGGTAGAGAATGGTAGTGACACATAAGGGAGCCATGTTAATGCTATAGAGTAATGCAATGGCACGCAGGAATATTTTCTTTTATTTTTATATATATATATATGCCACATGTGAATCAGGCTCTGAATGGCCATTCCTTGAGTCACATACGGGTATTCCCCCATAAATATCATATTTCATAATCCCCTTCTCTGGGGACCAACCTTAGCAGGAGTCTTCCCCCTTCCACAGGTGCCCCAACAAGGCTATTCTCTTCTACATATGCAGTTGGAGCCCTGGGTCAGTCCATGTATAGTCTTTCGGTAGTGGTTTACTCCCTGGAAGGTCCGGTTGGTTGGCATTGTTTGTTTTATGGGGTTTCAAGCTCCTTCAACTCTTTCAATACTTCCTCTAATTCCCCCCCAAAGAGGGTCTTATTCTCAGTTCGGTGGTTTGTTGCTAGCATTGACATCTGTATTGGAAATGCTCTGGATGTGTCTCTCAGGAGAGATCTATATCTGGTCCCTTTCAGGATGCATTTCTAGCTTCATCAATCTTCTCATCTTGGGAAAGTTTCAAACATTAATTCAAGCATTAGTGCTAATTTCAACTTATCAATGAGTGCATACCAAGTTTGTTTCCTGTGATTGAGTAACCTCACTCAGGATGGTATTTTCTAGTTCATTCCATTTGCCTATGAATTTCATGAAGTCATTGTTTTTGATAGCCGATTAGAACTCCATTGTGTACCACATTTTTTTAATCCATTCCTCTGTTGAAGAGCATCTGAGTTCTTTCCAGCTTCTGGCTATTATAAATAAGGCTGCTATGAACATAGTGGAGCACGTGTCTTTGTTGTATGTTGGAGCATCTTTTGGGTATATGCCCAAGAGTGGTAAAGCTGGGTCCTCAGGTAGTGGAATATCCAGTTTTCTGAGGAACCTCCAGACTGATTTCCAAAGTGGTTGTACCAGTTTGTAATCTCACCAACAATGGGGGGGAGGGCGTGTTCCTCTTTCTCCACATGTTTGCCAGCATCTGCTATCACCTGAGTTTTTTTATCTTAGCCATTCTGACTGGTGTGAGGTGGAATCTCAGGGCTGTTTTGATTTGCATTTCCCTGATGACTAAGGATGTTGAACATTTCTTAAGGTGCTTTTGGGCCATTTGATAATCCTGAGTTGAGAATGTTTTGTTTAGCACTGTACCCCATTTCTTAATAGGGTTATTTGGCTTTCTGGAGTCTAACTTCTTGAGTTCTTTGTGTATTTTTGATATTAGCTCTCTATCAGATGTAGGATTGGTAAAGATATTTTCAAAATCTGTTGCTTCTCATTTTGTCTTATTGACAATGTCATTTACTTTACAAAAGCTCTGCAGTTATATGAGGTCCCATTTGTTGATTCTTGATCTTAGAGCATGAGCCATTGGTATTTTTTTTTTCAGGAAATTTTCCCCAGTGCCCATGTGTTAGAGATTCTTCCGCACTCCTTCTTCTATTAGTTTGAATGTATCTGGTTTGATGTGGAGGTTCTTGATCCACTTGGAATTAAGCTTTGTACATGGTGATAAGAATGGATAGATTTGCATTCTTCTATATGCTGACCTTCAGTTGAAACAGCACCATTTATTGAAAATGGTTTCATTGGATGGTTTTAGCTCCTTTGTCAAAGATCAAGTGACTATAGTTGTGTGGGTTCATTGCTGGGTCTTCAGTTCTGTTCCACTGATCTATCTGCCTGTCTCTTTACCAATACCATACAGTTTTTATGACTATTGCTTTGTAATACTGCTTGAAGTCAGGGATAGTAATTCCCCAAGATGTTCTTTTATTTTTGAGTATAGTTTTCTCTATGCTGGGTTTTTTTTTATTCCAAATGAACTTGCAAATTGCTCTTTCTATCTCAATAAAGAATTGAGTAGGAATTTCAATGGGGATTGCGTTGAATCGGTAGATTGCTTTTGGCAAAATGGCCATCTTTACTATATTAATCCTGCCAATCCGTGAGCATGAAAGATCATTCCATCTTTTGAGAGTTTCCTCAATTTCTTTCTTCAGAGAATTGAAGTCCTTGTCATATAGATCTTTCACTTGTTTCGTTAAAGTTATACCAAGATAATTTATTTTATTTGGAACTATTGTGAAGGGTGTCATTTCCTTAAATTTCTTTCTCCACCTGTTTATCCTTTGAGTAGAGGAAGCCTACTGATTTGTTTGAGTTATTTTTTTACCCGAACACTTTGCTGTAATTGTTCATCAGATTAAGTAGTTCTCTGGTGGAATTTTGGGGTCGTTTAAGTACACTATCATATCATCTGCAAATAGTGATATTTTGATTTCTTCCCTTCCAATTTGTATCCCTTTCACCTCCTTTCGCTATCTGATTGTTCTGAGTAGGACTTCAAGTGCTATATTGAATAAATAGGGAGAAAGTGAGCAGCCTTGTCTAGTCCCTGATTTTAGTGGGATTGCTTCAAGTTTCTCTCCATTTAGTTTGATGTTAGCTACTGGTTTGCTGTATATTGCTATTACTATGTTTAGATATAGGCCTTGAATTCCTGATCTTTTCAGTACTTTTATCATGAAGGGGTGTTGAATTTTGTCAAGTTCTTTCTCAACTTCTAATGAAATGATTGTGTAGTTCTTATTTTGAGTTTGTTTATGTAGTGGATTACATTGATGGACTTTTGTATATTAAACCATCCCTGCATCCCTGGGATGAAGCCTACTTGATGACGATGGATGACCATTTTGATGTGTTCCTGGATTCGGTTTGCAAGAATTTTATTTAGTATTTTTGAGTCAATATTCTTAAGGGTAATTGGCCTGAAGTTCTCTATCTTTGTTGGGACTTTGTTTGGTATTGGTACAAGAGTAATTGTGGCTTTATAGAAGGAATTTGGTAGTTCTCAGTCTGTTTCAATTTTGTGGATTAGTTTGGACAGTATTGGTAAGAGGACTTCTATTAATTGATAAAATTCTGCACTGAACCCAACTGGACCTGGGCTCTTTTTTGTTGGGGGACTTTTAATAACTGCTTCTATTTCTTTAGGAGTTACGGGGTTGTTTAGATGGTTTATTAGTTCCTGATTTAACTTTGGTACCTGCTATCTGTCTAGAAAACTGTCCATGTCTTCCAGATATTCCAGTTTTGTTGAATATAGGCTTTTGTAATAGGATCTGATGACTTTTTTAAAATTTCTTCAGAGTCCGTTGTTATATCTCCCTTTTCACTTCTGATTTTGTTAATTTGGATGTGCTCTCTGTAACCTGTGGTTAGTCTGGCCAAGGGTTTTTCTATCTGTTGATTTTCTCAAATAACCAGCTCCTGGTTTTGTTGATTCTTTGTATAGTCCTTTTCTTGTCTACTTGGTTGATTTCAGCTCTGAGTTTGATTATTTCCTGCCTTCTACTCCTGTTGGGTTAATTTATTTCTTTTCGTTCTAGAACTTTTAGGTGTGCTGTCAAGCTGCTCACATATGCTCTCTCCTGTTTCTTTTTATTCACACTCAGAGCTATGAGTTTTCCTCTTAGTACCGCCTTAGATGTTTTATCTTCATTTTCATTAAATTCAAAGAAGTTTTTAATTTCTTTCTTTATTTCTTCCTTGATCAAGTTGTCATTGAGTAGAACATTTTTCGACTTTCATGTATTTGTGGGTTTTCTGTCATTATTGTTGTTACTGAAAACCAGTCTTAGTGAGTGGTAATCTGATAGGATGCATGGGATTATTTCTATCTTCCTGTATGTGTTGATGCCTGTTTTGTGACCAATTATATGGTCAATTTTTTAGAAAGTTCCATGAGGTGCTAAGAAGAACGTATATCCTTTTGTTTTAGGATGGAATGTTCTATAAATATCTGTTAAATCCATTTGGTTCATAACTTCTGTTAATACTTCTTCATCTCTGTTTAATTTCTGTTTCTGTGATATGTTCAGTGATGAGAGTAGGGTGTTGAAATCTCCTACAATTATCATGTGATGTGCAATGTGTGCTTTGAGCTTTAGTAAGGTTTCTATTATGAACAGAGGTGACCTTGCCTTTGGAGAATAGATAGTTAGGATTGAGAGTTCATCTTGGTGGATTTTTCCTTTGATGAATGTGAAGTGTCCTACCTTATCTTTTTCAATGGCTTTTGGTTGAAAGTCAATTTTATTTGATATTAGAATGGCAACTCCAGCTTGTTTCTTTGGGCCATTTTCTTGGAAAGTTTTCCAGCAATTTACTCTGAGGTAGTGTCTGTATTTGTCTCAGAGGTATGCTTCCTGCATGCAGCAAAATGCTGGTCCTCTTTACATATCCATTCTGTTAGACTATTTCTTTTTATTGGGGATTTGAGTCCATTGATGTTGAGAGATATTAAGGAATAGTGATTGTCTCTTCCTGTTATTTTTGTTGTTAGAGGTAGAATTATGTTTGTTTGTCTCTCTTTTGGTTTCATTGCAAGGAGATTATATTCTTGCTTTCTGTACAATATACTTTCTCTTCTTGTGTTGGAGTTTTCCATCTATTATTCTTTGTAGGGCTGGATTTGTAGAAAGACATCGCATAAATTTGGTTTTGTCATGGAATATGTTGGTTTCTCCATCTATGTTAATTGAAAGTTTTGCTGGTTACAGTAACTTGGGCTGGCATTTGTGTTCTCTTAGGATTTGCAGGACATCTGTCCAGGATCTTCTGCCTTTCATAGACTCTGGTGAGAAGTCTGGTGTTATTCTTATAGATCTACCTTAATATGTCACTTTACCTTTTTCCCTTCATGCTTTTAATATTCTTTCTTTGTTTTGTGTATTTGGCGGTTTATCTATTATGTGACGGGAGGAATTTCTCTTCTGGTCCAATCTATTTGGAGTTCTGTAGGCTTCTTGTATGCTTATGTGCATCTCTTTCTTTAGGTTAGGGAAGTTTGCTTCTATAATTTTGTTGAATATATTTACTGGCCCTTTAAGTTGGGAGTCTTCCCCTTCTTCTATACTTATTATCCTTAGGTTTGATATTCTCATTGTGTTCTGGATTTCCTGTATGTTTTGGGTAGGAGCTTTTTGTGTTTTATATTATTTACATTATAGTATCTTCTGCCCCTGAGATTCTCTCTTCTATCTCTTTTATTCTGTTGGTGATGCTTGTGTCTACGACTCCTTGTCTCTTCCTTTGGTTTTCTACATCCAGGGTTTTTTCCCTTCATGCTTTCTTTATTGTTTCTATTTCCATTTTCAATTCACTCACCTGTTTGGTTGTGTTTTCCTTTAATTCTTTCAGGGATTTTTGTGTTTCTTCTCTAAGGGCTTCTACTTGTTTACTTGTGTTTTCCTGCACTTCTCTTTGTCTTTCTTAAAGTCCTCCATCATTATCAAAAAATGTGATTTTAAATCTAAATCTTGTTTTTTCTGGTGTGTTTGGATATCCAGTATTTTCTTTCGTGGGAGAACTGGGCTCTGATGATGCCAAGTAGTCTTGGTTTCTGTTGATTAGGTTCTTGTCCTTGCCTCTAGCCATTGGGTTGTCTCTGGTGTTTGCTTGTCTTGCTGTTTCTGAGATTGACTTGACCCTAATATAGGCCTCTGTGTCAGCACTTCAGTAGAACTGTTTTCTTTCAGCCTTTCCTGAGAACAGGTGCTTTGATTCCCAGTGTATCAGCATTCCTGAACACTGTCTTCCAGCTCTACTTGTAGGCAGGAATCAAAGGGTCGTGCCCCTGATTGCTCATGTAGGTTCTTGCACCCTGCAGACACAGTTGGCACTGTGCGATTCCCTCTTGGGTCTGGACTGTGGGCAGAGGGCATTCTCCTCTGACTTCTCAGGAGTATCCACACTTCTTAGATTCCAGCTCTCTCCCCGACGGGATTTCAGTGCAGGGAGCTGTTTGGCCAGATCAGTTCTGTCCTGTGGGCAGAGCAGGACTGTGGGTACCAGTGGCTGTCTGTTCCTATATCCCTGTGTCCAGAATCACTATGTAGTTTCCCCTTGGACCAAGGATGTGTGCTGAGGTGTGCAGAGGTTGCTGTTTGTCCTGAGGTCTCAGGATGTCTGCACTCCTAGGTGGTCCGCTCTCTTCACCACTGGGTTTGTGTGCAGGGACAGATATAACATCATAAACATATGGATAAAACATATCTTAAAGGATAAAAGACATTAATATAAAACTTTGGGATTATTTAATTTGTTGATATATGATTCATTTTTTCTTACTTTAAAGATTCTTATTTGAGTGGATGCAGACATAGAAGGGGAAGCTCTCAATGGGGTCGAATATTCTATATTTTTACTGAAAATCTGTTATGCATTTAAATAAAATCTGTATATCATAAATATATAATTTATGTACTATTATATATATATATAACATATACAATATATGTTCTTTTATGCTCAAATTTGTAATGCCCTTATTTTTGCTATTCACTTTAATAAGCTAAAATGCAATTATAAATTTCAAGTCAGTATTCAGGTTTACTGTTACCTTGCCATGTTTCTACAAATATGTGTGTGTGGGTGTGGGTGTGTTTGTGTCTGTGTGTGTATGCATGAAACGTAATTATACATATTGTAAAGATGCATGTCCTTGTTTACATAAATTTCATTATGCATTTTTGTTAAGTATACATCAGAGTACACAGTGACAGTTTCTTATATAACCTCATTGCAAAGAATTGTTAAATTACATAAAAGATAATACCAAGTGTGTATCAGGAATTAGGTATCATATATAATTTTATTTCTTTGGCCAAAACTACTTGTCTTCAAATTTATAAATATTAATTTTAAAATAAGCACAACATAAAAAGTGTTACATCATGAACCTAGGTATATATGTTCCCTGTTTCAGTTTATACGTTTATCAAGTAAACTGGTTTTTTTAATTAATTTCAAGTAATTATGCATCTTAGTTTGTTGAAAAATCTTTTTGAAAAATTTAATGGCTGAATTATAAAAGAAAGCAACCCAAGAGAATCATAAGTGCACTAATTAGGTTCCATTAGATGAAAATAAACATGATACCAAATTATTATGAAAATGAGAACCATATATTACTTCTTCAGTATATCCTGCCTAGCAAGTGAGTTTCAGGGGATGTGATTCTTACATGACGCTCCTATTTTAATTAACTGTTGGGAACTGGGAGTTGGAGTGATCACTGTGGGTAAGAACACCTGTGCAGGAGTCTGAATCTATCTCAGCTCTTTAAAGGTACAAAATCAGGCACGTCCTAGTATTTGGTTAACACCAGAGATTGTGAGAGAAGGACATTTTATGGCTTCCATACTTATGCTTGGAGACTGTAGGGTGTTGGGGTCTGTGTTGCTCTGTGTCAGAGCACTACCACTTGGGAGGCAGGACACTGGAGTTGAAAGCACTTACCAGCTTACCTAGGGCAAGTGTTGGCCTGTAGGAAAGGCCCAGGACACTGTTCTGGGGTTGGGGAAGCACAAGATGAGAAACAGATAGCCAGAGTGGGCTTAGAGGTCCCCAGGACTGCAAAGTAGTCAGTGCTGTCTGTTTCTTAGGCTGGTTCGGCTGGACACCAAAGAAGACCTGAGAAGAGAATAGGCTCCCACAGGCTGGAATCTAGCACGCTGCCTGTGAGAAAAAGTGTTTCTCTGGTTTGTCCGGGGCAGGGGGTGTGGAGTCTTGGCTTGGTGGTGGTGGTGGGCTTGAGTATGGCTTGGTGGTGTCAGTGGCTGGGAGCACAGAGAGGCCTTCTACAGAAATTAGACAGCAGCAGCTCAGTTGGCAAAGGACTTCTGCATGGCTCCTCATGGTGGATCCTAATGGAAAGAAGCAGTCCATGGTTTTAAAGCATGTTTTGTTTCCTTTTGCTTACCACGTTCACATGTTATTTTTATGGGCATGTACTGATGTGTGCACGCACATAGAATGCAGGAGTCAAACTCTGCTCCAGGTCTTCAGGTGTCGTCATTCCGTTTTCAGAGAGAAAGTCTCTCACTGGGCTGTAACTCACCAATGATTGGAGGCTGGGTTGTGAGTACGCAGCAATCCCATAGCATTTTCACATGAGTACTGGGGACTGGCCTACGGTGTTCAGCATCTTTTCAAACTGGCCTGTTATTCCAGACCTGTTTTAATTTGGACCTGAAAGATGTAGTCGTAGACGTTTTATATGGTCAACCATGGTTAAATCCTCAATACCTATTATGTTAAAAGTGAGTCTGGCATTTGAAAATACAGTGCAGGAGTTGCAAGACCCATGGCCATCACAAGTGCACAAATACTTTAAAATAGACTTGGGAATGTGGTAGAGACCAAAGAATTTTATCCTGAAATGAATGATACTGTACAAATTGCTATAGAAAGTGGGATGATGTAATGTTAATCTTTTTGATGTTAAATAGCAGTTGACAGATTTTGATAGCAATTGATCTGTGTTGAATAATGACTATGCTGGTTCATTAGATATGTCAACATAGCTAGAACACAATGCCAAGAATTTTTGAATCATTATCCTAAATGTTTCTAAGAAAATAGATTTGGATGAAAATACTTTTTTAAATCAGAGACTTTGAATGGATAGATTTCAAGTACATCAGTATTTAAGATTAATATGGAACATAGAAATTTTTCTTTTGTACTATTTTAAAGATTTCTGTGTATAAGGATAAATATGTGATAATGTGTGTATATACACACACACACACACACACACACACACACACACACACACACACATATATAGTTAAGGCTTAAGCAAACTACCTCTGAATAAATAAGAATGTTTTTATACTGACATGTATAAAGCATATACACTTTTTTAATTTCTTTGAATAAATTCAGCCTCAGATATTGATGGAAATTGTCCACTGAAAATCTTATAATTATGTGATTAGATCAAATAAAATATAATCTTGAAGCAGCTCATGAAAACTCCTTGTGTTGTACAATTGACATGAATTGCTTCTGAAGACAGGATAAAGTTGGAGATTACACATTTGACTCACAATTATAGGTTGTTAATACAGAAATGTAATGAAGCGAAGGAAATCCATTATATGCCTGCAGTAGAGAGAATGTGGCTTCTTTCTCTAACAGAGACATGCCCAGCATACAAACCTTAAAACTTAAAAAAAAATAGAATTTTTGTAACTTTAGTATGGGCTTTGATAAATGTTAAAATGTATCCCACAGAGCAAGTTTCCACCTGTGTTTCTTGTCATCTGTGCTCCAGAAAGTAGCCATGTCTAGAAATAAGAAGAGTGGAAGATTGTTGCTATTATTACAGTTTATTCACCCAATATTTTACTCATGAAATACCAAGTCTAGCATGGCCTTGGTGGGTACAGAGTAACATTGTTTCTGCCTATGGGACAGAACTCTGACATAAGCCTCCATGAGTGTCAATGACTGCTGTGGGCATAAGGCTCGTTTGTGTAATAATATACGTATTTTATGGACCCAAGTAGTGGAGAGCTCTTGTTCAGAGGAGGAACATACACTCTGTTAAGGTTAATGACTTCATGATAATTAGAAACATCAGGAGCAAGGGGGCAGCCTAGACTTGTGACTGATTTTAATGGAATTGCTTCAAGTTTCTCTCCATTTATTTTGATGTTGGCTATTGGTTTGCTCTATACTGCTTTTACTATACTTAGGTATGAACCTTGAATTTCTGATCTCTCCAAGACTTTTAACATGAACCAGTGTTGTATTTTGTTAAAGGCTTTTTCAGCATCTACTTCTCACTGTGATCATATGATGAGATGATCATGTGCTTTTGTTTTCCTTTGAGTTTGTTTATTTAGTGGATTTATTTATTTATTTGATGGATTTCCATACATTAAATAATCCCTGCATTCCTGGAATGAAGCCTATTTGATCATGGTGTATGATCATTTTGATGTGTTGCTCCCAGTGAATAAACCACTAACCAAAGAATACACATGGAGGGACCCATGGCTCCAGCTGCATATGTAGCCGAGGATGGCCTTGTCTGGCAACAATGAAAAGGGAAGCCCTTGGTCCTCCAATTTAGGGGAATATTAGGGCAGTGGGGTGGGAGTGGGTAGGGGGAGGACCCTCATTGGAACAGGAGGAGGGAAAAGCAATGGGGGGGTTATAGGGTAAACCAGGAAGGGGAATAGCATTTGATATGTAAATAAACAAAATAAGTAATAAAATTTTAAGGAGAAAAGAAAAAAGAAACAGCAGGAGTCTAGGAGTCTAGAGTGTGGATATGTCTCAGAAAAATGGCACACTGGTACCTTCGGGACAGTCCTTAAGGATATGGCAAAGAGTTCTAAATATGAGTCTGAAATATATAATTTCTCAACCATGAAAAAAATGAGGATGCACAATCAATTATATGAGGGGCATCATTAGTCTAAAGGAACAAAAGCAGTTGCACTGTGAGCCAACTTGTTGGACAATTACTAAGGAAGGAAATAAAAAAAGAAAATTAAGGGAGTGGTGATAACAGATCTTACCCAGCAAAGATTTTGGTTTATTCTTACAAAGATAGGCAGATAGATTCCTAAGTTCAGGATGAGCCTAGGACAGAGCAAGATTAGGCTCAAATGTGGTAGAAATGGTAATTTTAGCACAGGGTCCAACCCTACTAAATTATCATCTGTGATTAATAAAAGCGGACAATCTCTGAATTCTTTTGGAATTTTAAGAAGAAAATAAAAAATAAGTGTTGAAGTCTCCTGAGAATCAAAGGACTGAGATCATGGGATGCTGATTCATAAAATAACTAAGAAAAAAAATGACTGAATTGAAATGTAAAATAAAAGATTGGCCCTGTGTTCTGCAGAGAATATTTTAGAATAAATAGGGATCTGCTTAGGACTGACAAAAACATAAGCAAGCAGGACATGAACAGAGAAATCTCTTAGGATAGGAAGCAGAATATAGACAGAGAAATCTCCAGAGAGAAAGCAGAACACAGAGAGAAGCAGAAATTCGTAGGCAAATGGTTGGAACTGGAAAATATCATCCTGAGTGAGCTAACCCAATCACAGAAAGACATACATGGTATGCACTCATTGATAAGTGGCTATTAGCCCAAATGCTTGAATTACCCTAGATGCCTAGAACAAATGAAACTCAAGATGGATGATCAAAATGTGAATGCTTCACTCCTTCTTTAAAAGGGGAACAAGAATACCCTTGGCAGGGAAGAGAGAGGCAAAGATTAAAACAGAGACTGAAGCAACACCCATTCCGAGCCTGCCCCACATGTGGCCCATATATATACAGCCACCCAATTAGACAAGATGGATGAAGCAAAGAAGTGCAGAAGTGTAGATCGCTCCTGAGAGACACAGCCAGAATACAGCAAATACAGAGGCGAATGCCAGCAGCAAACCACTGAACTGAGAATAGGACCCCCGTTGAAGGAATCAGAGAAAGAACTGGAAGAGCTTGAAGGGCTCGAGACCCCATATGTACAACAATGCCAAGCAAACAGAGCTTCCAGGGACTAAGCCACTACCTAAAGACTATACATGGACTGACCCTGGACTCTGACCTCATAGGTAGCAATGAATATCCTAGTAAGAGCACCAGTGGAAGGGGAAGCCCTGGGTCCCTAAGACTGAACCCCCAGTGAACTAGACTGTTGGGGGAGGGCGGCAATGGGGGGGGGTTGGGAGGAACACCCATAAGGAAGGGGGGGGAGGGGATGTTTGCCAGGAAACCGGGAAAGGAATAACACTCGAAATGTATATAAGAAATATTCAAGTTAATAAAAAAAGAAAGAAAGAAAGAAAAAGATAAGAGAGAATGATAAAAAAAGAACCAAAAAAATAAAAAAAAAATAAAAAATAAAATGATATTTTATTTATACAGTTGTTTCTTTTATTTTTTACATTCCAGTTGTTACCCCCCCCTCCAGGTCTACCCTACACAGTTCCTCACCAGCCCCTCGTTTCCAAGTTTCCAAGAGGATGACCCACCACCCTCCCCAACTCCCCCGGTCCCCGACTCCACCCCACCCCTGCTATCTCCCTGGAGCTTCAAGTCTTTGGAGGGTTTAGCACTTCTCTCACGGAGGCAAGACCAGGCAGTCCTCTGCAGTATGCGCTTATGCGTGCACGTGTGCATGTACCTGTGTCTATGTCTGTCTGTCTGCCTGCCTGCCTGCCTGCCTGCATATATGTATGTATGGGGGATTGGGGAGGGGTGTTGTACCAGGTAGTATATGCTGTCTGAGAGATCTCAGGGGTCCAGGATAGTTGAGATGAGACTGCTGGTCTCATCTCATGGGGACACCCTCCTCGTCAGCTTTTACAACCTTTCCCTAATTCAACCACAGGGTTCCCTAACTTCAGTACACCGATTGAGTGTAATTATCTACTTCTGTCTCAGTCAGCTGCTTGTTGGGCCTCTTGGAGGACCGCCATGGTAGACCATTGCATACAGTTTCTTAATTATGACATTTAGCTAGTGGGATTTCTTGACGGCCCTAACAAGTCACTATGTTACCCACTGAGACAAAATTTTTCAAAGGTTATCCTATCAGAGTATCAATAGATTTTTGTTTTGGTTTGTTTTCTCTGCAAAATTATTAGGTACTTATTTTCTGAAAAATTATTGATATATGCTGTCTCTAGATACTATATTGGCTGTATCAAACTACTTCATTGTAAGAAACAGTCTTAATATGATTCACCCTTATATACATCTATAAAAGATTAACTAAATTTTGTCTGATAAGCTTCATCATGTTAATGAGCTATAGTTAATTATAAATGCTACTAATGTATCATTTCATAAAAAAATAGCCAATTATTATTACGAATTGCATACTCAATTTTATTTGACTGACAGGTCTAAAAGTGTCATTTAGTAAATTATATAAAAGCCTATTATACACCTCTAGTTAGTATGGTTCTGGGATAAGCCTCGTTCATATTCCTTCTCCAGCAGATTAGGGGCACAGGCTCTTCTGAATTCTGAGTAGTTGTCTGTAATCCATATGCATTATAAAAATATTTATGAAGAAAAATTTCAAGTGCATCAGTATTTAATAAAATGGAATGTAGAAGAATTTTTCCTTTTTACTATTTTAATGATTTCCGTGTGCAAGGATATATCTATGATAAGGTTTATGCATGTGGTTACAGGTGCCTGTGGAGGTCAGAAGAGGGTTTTGAAATACCTGGGGTTTTGTTGCAGGAGTCTGTGGGTACTGGCCAGCAATTGTGAGTCCTCTGCAGGAAGCTGCCTCCAGCTACCTCTTTAATTTTTAATAATGGCAACTTTACTTTGTGTTTACTTCCAAAAATGGAACAAAAGATCTGTGATGTTGGTTTAGTCCTTATCTAATGAACCTGTGATACTTACTTTTAGTTGATTATGAAAAATTTCATGAATAGCTTTCTAACACTAAAATTTTATTGCTCATCTGTATTATTAGTGATGTATCCAAGGTCAGTATGTGACAAAGTGATAAGCAAAGCTGCCAAAAAAGAGCAAAAATACTTTTGTTTTCACATTTATTTTGATGACAATTTCATGTATAAGTATTTATATTTTTCCCTGTACCCCTGCCAACTTACTCAAATACTCTTTCTCAAACTCAATCTCTTCTTTGATCATGTTGTACACACATATGCACACACAAACACACATACACACTTCTGAATCCATTTAATTTGGTCATATGTGCATGCCTTTCAGGATGACAACTTAAGATTGGAAACTCTATTAGGGTCAAATTACTGGAGAAGGCTGATTTTCCATGGCATTGGTCTATGCGTGGAACCTTGTGAGATTTCATCAAGCCACACTGGCTTTTCAGAATGTGTTGTCGTCATGCAGGTCTTCTTTAGGACACCATTGTGCTGAGATTCCTCTCATATACAGAAGAGAACAGCTTCAGTAGTCATCTTGTTTCCCTCACTCTTATAAATTTTATTATGTACATTTAAACTAAATTTTCCTCATATAGAGATCATAAAGTCTTTTGAATATGTTATAGCCATAATGACTGTGGAGCCTCTAATTGAATGAGAAAATAAAACAGAAGAATGTTGTTCACTCATTTCCTCTTCTCCTGTGTCTCTTTTGAATCTAATGAAATGTTTCTTTTTTTAGTATTTTTGTTTTGATTTTGTTCTTCAAGTAAATGTGATATGCTTATTTTTCTATCTCTATCTATCTATTTATCTATCTATCTATCTATCTATCTATCTATCTATCTATTCATTTTACATCCATATCAAACTTTTCAGTCCCCCTGTAAGATGGCCTCTCCCCCATCACCCCTTCTCCTTCACTTTCAAGAAGAGGAGGTCCCCCCTTGGTAACAAAACACTCTGACACCTCAGGTCACTGAAACACTAGGTACATTCTTTCCCACTGAAGCCAGACAAGACAGCTCAATTAAGGGATCAAGATTCCCAGGTAAGAAACAAAGTCATGATAACTCTACACTTCAGCTCTTAGGATACCCGCATGAAGATTAAGCTGCACATCTGCTAGATACGTGCCAGGACATTAGGACCAGACTTTTATGTTCTTTGGTTTGTGGTTCAGGCTCTGGGATCCCAGAAGAATGCAGGCCATTTGACTCTGTTGGTCTTCCTGTAGAATCCCTATATACTTCAGGTCCCTCAATCCCTCACCCTCCTGCCGAAATATAACCTGCTCAATCAGTGTAGCTTATATCTATATGATAAAATTTTACCATTTGGTCATGGATAGCCAATCGGAGAAGCTTTCCTTAGGGATTGTACATGTTTATTTTCTCTAGACCTGAGGTCTCATGAAATATTCTCTTTCAGTGTTAACATGTCTACTAGTGACGGCCTTCTCTGTGTCTAATTTCAGCATCCAGGTTAATGAGGTGTTACGGATATAGCTTTGTTGACATTTATAGAAGACATGATATCATAGCCAACTTCTTAGTCCTCCAGCTCTTAACAATCTTCCTGCCTCCTCTTCCATTATTTTGCCCTAGACTTTGGGGCAGGATTTGTTCTGTACAGTGCTCCTTGTAGCTCAGTCCCTCAGAATCACTTATTCTCTGCTTTTGTGCTAATGTGGGATTTTTTGGTAAGTGTGTCCTTCTGTTGCAAAGAGAGAAGTTTCTTTCATAAGGGTTAGTGCTACTTTTATCTACATTCATAAGAAAAGGTAATTAGAATATAGTTAGGTGTTATCCTCGCTTAGTAAAGTGATGGTAATAGGTAAGTAAGGTCCATACTTACACTTGTCCTGAGTCATTGGCTCAGACTTCACTACTGTCATGATATCCTTCTTGTTAGGGAGCTGCTCTTTACTGCCAAGTAATTGATGACAGAACTGGACCATTGGAATCATTGTACTATTTGAGGCATCAGTGTTTCCTAGATTTTGTATCTGGATAGGGCTATTGGTGATTTCTCCAACTTGGAAACTTGCATATCAATGTCCAGTAAAATAAAAACTATTTCTCATGGAAAAGAATTAGAGTGTAGGTCCAGGTCAGATATTCCAGTAGTATTTTTGTTAGTTTGCTTGTTTTCTTTTTCTGAAACACATGATGTCTTAAGCATTAGGGACTCACCTGCTACCTCTCAGATGTAGCTGAGGGTTGACAGCAGTAGCCTGCATTGTTTGGGAAATGTCTTATGCTTCTTGACCATATTAAAAGGGTGTGGATTAAATAGTTCTAAGAATGTGTACAAAGTCACACGGATCCATATTGATATTTATTTACTGATATATGGTACTCAGAAACTATGTACATTTGTATAGATATGGAGTTCAATTGAACATACACATAGTTCAAATAAACAAAGTAAACATTTACACTGGACTTTGAAACAGTTTACTAGTAAACTCTGTATATAATCTCTAAAAAATAATAAGAGTTTTCTTAAGAAAATGAGCAAAATTTAAAAACCAAATTTGTGAAAAGTATAGATGAAACAATTTAAGTATTTTTTTAAATATCTTACTATAAGAGTATTTCTCCTAATATCCTTTTCTTCTTCTGACACATAAACTTTTCACAGGTATTTAGAGTCTTTATTTTAAAAAAATATATACAGGTAGGTGAATCTAAATATACAAATGCAAAATTAAAAAAAATAAAGTAAACTCTTCATTGAGTTGTATAAGGGTTCTCACTTCAAGATGTGAGAAGGTGTGATGGGTTCTATATGTTCTGCCCCAGGGAGTGGCATTGTTGGAACGTGTGGCCTTGTTTAAGCAGGTGTGGCCTTCTTGCAGTAGGTGTATCACTGTGGCCATAGGCTTTAAGACCTTCATTCTAGCAGGCTGGAGGTCAATATTCTCATAGCAGCCTTCCGATGAATATGTAGAACTCTCAGCTCCTCCTACCCAAACTTGCCTGGATGCTACCATGTTCTCTCCTTCATAATCTCAACCCCTGAACCTGTTAGTTTAATGTACTCTACTCAACCACAGATCCAGTTATGTAAACAATGAAGTTTGTTAATATAGGATGTCGTGGCTTAAGCAGTCAAGATGCATTATCTGCAATATTCTATCCCAAACAAGACACAAAAAGAACAATAGAGGTAATGTGCACGATTCATAAAACAAATATGTAGCATACACAACACCCAAAGCCATTTTTTCTAAAACAAAGCTTAGACTAGCATGTCACTGGTGATGGTTGGAAACTTTGTGCTCTAAATTTTCTATTTTATTGTAATATAGGCTACGCCAGTTCACAGCAATAAAATATGATATTAAGTCTTGATTGTCCTTTTCGCCTAGCTCAAGGAGATGTGTTTTTGTATTTTCAGTCTCTAAAGCTACTTTGGCCAATATTAGTGTATATCTGATATAAAATTCGTAAAATTTTCTCATTTTTTCAACTTTGGAAATAGTGCCAAATTGTGGATTATTTAACTATTCATATACCTTTCCCCCTAATTATTTAAAATGTGTAATTATTATTTTATTTCTGCATGTAAAAGAGAAAAAGGGGTGTGTGTGTGTGTGTGTGTGTGTGTGTGTGTGTGTGTGTGTGTCTATGCTTCAGCAGGCAAGTGCAAGTGAAAGGATAAATTTTAGGAGTCAGTTCACTCATATCATGACTTCCTCGAATTGAACTCAGACCTGCTTTTCTCACTGAGGCATCCTTCTGGCTTTATCCTTTGGCTTTCAGTGTAGTAGTACAGTAAAAAATTTTATGAGTGATTACACAGTATTTTAGTGATAAAGTACCATGACCAAAATCAAGGGGAGGAGGAGAGAGTTTATTTCATGCTATGTCTTATTTTGCATCATTCAGGGAAGTCTGGGTAGAAACTTAAGCAAGAACCTGAAGACAAGTGCTGATGTAGAGTGCATGGAGGAGAGCAGTTTAATGGCTCATTACCCATGCTTTGCTCATCCTGCAATCTCTTAGTATCAAGAACCACCAGCCCAAGTATGGCTCCACCAAGTGATATGGGTCTTCCATAAGTCAAGAAAATATATAACAGATTTAACCCCAGGCTATTCTTATGAGAAGGTTTTTTCAGTTCAGAATGGTTTAATATCATACTGAATTCACATAAAACTAACGAGCACACACTATGTTCTATATAAAGTATACCAGAAAACTTGTGGTGGCCTAACTCATTTACATATATATCTATTAGCTATTATCTAGCCATAGACTTTGAGAAGTTAAGGATACTGTTGTATTTTTCTATGTACCTCCAAAGTTAATAAAACTAAAACCATAAGTCTGCATTAACAAATTAGCATAAAACCCAAGGGAGGTAGATTTTTATTTTATTCTTTGCAGTTCATCATTTTTCCATCATCCACTTATCCTACAGCATTTGACTCGAGGTTTAGTACTGAATATGATTTACTATTATTTTCATAAACTCATTCCCTGTTCCCATTCTGTCAATCATATCTCTTTTAGATTTCTCTTTTTTTCATAAACACACATGTCTGACCTATAACTGGTGGGCTGCATGTATTCCATGGCAGCAATGTTTATAGTCTAAAATCTGTGTGATGCCAATATTATATAACAATTCACAAGGTTAGACACTCCTGTTAGATCATTCTTTTTAGTACACTTTATTGCTCTGTCATATCATCAATTTAACAATTTTAAGCTGAACACCCACACTAATATCTAGAGTTTTATAAGTTTTTAAATACATAGGACTGAAATTTAAACAATTTTCCTTTTCTAATGGAATCTAATGGATGGAATGTTCATTATCATGAGAAAGAGGAAATAATAAATGAACACACAGTTAATTAACTTCAATATTGGAAATATTAAATGATAAAATGATAATTTTGAACTTGATTGTCCTGAGGTAATTACATAAAACCGAGGCAAAATATCATTGATGAGTTATTTGGTGCTCTATTATTGTTGAGGTTTGAGATATGTGAGTTTCTTCTTTATAGTGTAACTAGAGAAAGCTATTTTATATATGAAATCATCATTGAAACTGACCTTGCTGGCATATACCATTACCCGTACATTTTAGCAGGAGGATGTTTGACTCTGGCTCAGAAGAGAGCTCCAGGAAAGAATCGGCTATTTAGAAAACGTGTGGTTCAGAGATATTCACTAATAGAAAAAGAACATCTCCCTGGAAAGAAATGCATATTTTAAGAGAAAAGTATCCCAATATCTCTATTATTAAGGTTATTTTATTCTCTCTCTTTTTCACCTCTTCAGATATATCAAAGATGGACTTCACCCTTTCTTACAACCTTATTAACTAGTAACTAAATATAGTTACTTTTCACTCTTATATATCCTTCAGTCTTCACATTAGTAACGAATTCTCTCTGATCTGAACTTATATGGCTTTCTTTGCAAGTAAAAGGACTTGAGACTTTTATTATCCTTCAAAGTGATAGGGACATTAATAGATAAATGGCCAAGGTATAATGTTTGGCAGGAGGAGGTGAAAATGGGACATGGAAGGTAGATATGATCAAAACATTGTATGTTTCTAGGAAATTATCAAAGAATATTTTAAATTAAGTAACAGTAAATTAAGAACTGATTTAAATCAAGGATGAAACCATGCTATTGTTTATAATTATACAATGAAAATTACTTCTAAAACATGGGGGTTAAAATAATTTTTGACTGTTACCACATTACAGATCTCTATTCTTCAAAAATGACACAAATTTTATCCTCCACTTGTGAAGAATACCTAGTTTTATGTCCTTCTAAGTGCCCACTCTAAGTCTATCTTAATCCTACAAACTAATTCTTGTTCTTAATATTAAAGAATGCTTGTCATGTGTGATTTGGTGTAGCCTTCTTCCTCTTGAATTTTATATGCAAATGCATCCAGACATTTTTTCTCATGTGAATATCATTACAGACATAAATACATGGTTATGTTCAGTCTTGAATTTGAAACTATATCCAATGAGAAAACTGAATTTCTTCTTTATCTTGCCTCTTTAATCTTATTCAATATTTTTTTAATCTAACAGTACTCCTATTTTATTGTGTATCTTCAAAATTCAAATTGCTAAGAGAAAGCTTTGATGTTAACTTTCTTTTCTCACAAGTTCCCCTTACAATGTCCTGTCTGAATATTTCCCTCTTGAAAGGAAAAATACAATTGAATTTGCATCTCATTGCTATCTGATATCAGCAAGTTTTCCTGCAAGAGTGATACATGTCTTGTTCAATCCTCATTATTTCTTATTGAATGTTGTTTTATGAAGATTAGTTTTATTTTTTTTGGTGTAGGAATGTCCCTCTGGCTCCTTCTCATCTCTCTATAGATGAACAATACGTTGCTGATATCTTAATTTAGACAAACCATGTGTTAGTGAGTATAAATGTAGGAAGAGCATTAGGCCTCAATGACAAAGCAGTGCACGCCTCCACCTGAACATCAAGGGCCATGAAGACTTGGAGGCACCTCCTACATGAGAACCCAATTGAAGACTCCCGGAGAGCCTAAAGATTGGTGATACAAGAAATGCCAGCCAATCATGACTGCCACTTGGAAGACATGATCCCTTGGGACCAATGGAATGAGGGTGGAGGTAGTGCATGGCTCAAAACAACATATAATAAGGTAGGTTTTAGGGATACTGATTGCCCTTGTTCATACTGCCTTCCATTAGTTGTGAATTCTGTTAGCCATCTGTGTACATGTCAGTGTATCATAACTTTTGTACTTCAGTTAATTTTTATTGTATCATTGACACTGATATTGGATTATACAGATGAAGAATTCTGCTCTTATTTTTTCCGTACCAACAATCACTTTTTGGCTGCACTTGCATTTGAAAACTGTTTTGAATGGCATCTCTTGTCTTTAGACCCTAGTTTTGTCTGTTTGTTTGCTTGCTTGCTTGTTCTTAACTGTTGGATTTGAATGAGCCATTTTCGTAAGACTCAATGTTCAGTCAAAACTTTCAGAAGACCTAATCTAGAAATGTACCCTTTGACAATCTTCTGTGATTCTTTAGGTCCTGGTGGCTTGTTTAACCACACTGTCCTACATGTCGAACTCAATTTCCTCTTGCCATCATCCATTCATGAGTCCATTAAGAATCATCCCGAAATTAACCATTTGCTGAATTTTCTGACATTGCTATTCACAGGACTTGATTTGTCAAAGCTGCTGTGTTAAATGCTTATGATAAATGATTATTCAATTTATGTTCTCACTTTAAATATCTCTCATACCAGCTTTGGCCAACTTGTTAATGCAACTAGTGTTATTTTTCTTGACACTAAAGACTGATTATTACAATAGTTTTTACATAGTTGAAATAATTTATTGTAGTCTAAAGTACAATATTATATATTATATGTTTTTAAATATGTATACATGTTGGATGGACCTCTCCATATATGATACTAATAAGACTTTACTTCTAATAGATGAATAAGGAATCTTTATATAATTATTTTATATATACAATGGGAGAAAATTTTTCTATCACAAAACTCTTCCTAAATGAAATAATGTAGAAATTTCATAATTATATTTTTGATACAGTATTTAAATAGTGAATAGTATGATTCCTTATAAACTATCTAAGTCAAATAAAATCTTTAAAAATATGCATGTACATTTAATTAGTAGAAAATATTGTCATAGTTCTTCAAAGGTTTCCTTTAAATATCTCTATACAATCTTACCTGGCTATACTAATCTGAACTAAGATAATTCAATAGCATTGAAAGATGTGCATAAATATATATTATATGTTTTTATTCATGCAGATGAGAAGATCTGATACTAATAAAGACCACCCTCATCCAAACTAGGCTTTAAAATAAATGGAGACCATTACAAAACACCTAGAGGAAGACACAATGAAGAAATTTAAATAGCAGTTCACTTATAAACTATCAGTCCCAACAGATTTATATACATCATAGTTCCTGCATTATAACTCATGGAACATCACAGAAGGGGCAGAAAGATTGAAAATTAAAAAGAGACAGACTATCAACAACTTTGATATGAAACTATTCAATGCACAATAGCCATCTCTAAAACCATATACAAGCAATCAAAGATATAGAAT
This sequence comes from Rattus rattus, assembly GCF_011064425.1. Taxonomy (NCBI): domain Eukaryota; kingdom Metazoa; phylum Chordata; class Mammalia; order Rodentia; family Muridae; genus Rattus; species Rattus rattus. The sequence continues at coordinate 110,171,360 of NC_046156.1, forward strand.
ACACAGGATGTATTTACCCATTTTTACACACACAAACACACACACACACACACACATTCAATAATAGTAACCAAAGAAAAATATCACAGAGAAATTTTAATCCAATAATATGGCTACTCTGGCTAGGGTTCACGTCCAAAGAACTTCTAAGTCTGTAAGATTCAGTTGGAATACAAACAATCCTTAATCCAAAGAGACAGAGGCACATAGACCTCTGAATTCAAAGCCAGCTTGGTTTAGAGTAAGTTTCAGGGAGAGGGCATTATTTCATAAACAGAACTCCAGTGGCTCAGGCTCTAAGATCAAAAATTGATAAGTGGAACCTCATGAAACTGAAAAGCTTCTGTAAGGCAAAGGACACTGTTAACAGGAGAAAACAAGCTACAGATTGGGAAAAAATATCTTTACCAATTCTACTAATTGGCTAATATCTAAAATATATAAAGAACTCAAAAAAACAAAAGAAAAAAAATCCTCCAAAAAACCAAACAATCCACTAAAAAAATGGAAATAGAATTCACAACAGGGAAATTTCAAATGGCCAAGAAGCATTTAAAGGTTCAAAGTCCTTAGTGATCAGGGAGGAAAATCAAAATGATCCTGAGATTCCACCTTATATGAATCAGAATATCTAAGATCTAAAACTCAAGTGACAGCACATGGTGACAAGCATGTAGGGAAAGAGGAACACTCCTCTATTCCTGCTGGGATTACAAACTGGTACAACCACTCTGCAAATCAATCTGGAGGTTTCTCAGAATACTAGAAATATATCTACCTGAATAAACAGCTATACCATTCTTGTGCATATACTGAAAAGATGCCCCACCCTACCATAAGGGCACGTGTTCCACTATGTTCATAGCTGCTTTATCCATGATAGTTAGGAGCTGGAAACAACTGAGAAGTTCCACAATGGAAAAATAGATACAAGAATGGGTTTTATATACACAATTGAATACTATTCAAATATTAATAATGAGGACATCATGAGTTTTGCAGGCATATGGGTGGAATTAGGAAATATAATTTTGAGTGATGTAACTAAGACCTAAAATAATATGTATGGTATGTAATAAGTGGATATTAGCCGAAAAGTACAAAATACCTAATATACAATGTACAGAACTCAATAAGGTTAACAAGCTAAGGGCTCAAGTGAGATGATTCAATCCCTCATGCTAGGGAGAAGAAAGTAATCACAAGAGGCAGAAGGAGGACAGTACATGGGGAAGAGAGGGGAGAGGGAGGGGAGGGAAAAATGAGAACATCATCAAGTATGGGGCAGAACAGGAGAGAAGCCCTGAGTGCCAGCAGAATGAATGGAAATATGCAGCTTCGGGGGCTGGGGAGAGTGTGAGGTGGGTGGACTCTCAAGAATGTACCAGAGACCTAGGAGATGAGAGACTCTCAGGACTCAAAGGGAAGGAACTTATATGAAATACTCAACAGTGAGGAGAAGGAACTATTAGAGTTCACTTTCTGAAAGACAGGGCATCAAGTAGAGAGATGGGGTTGCCAGCCCATAGTCAAAAACTCTGATTCAGAACTGTTCCTGTTTAAAAAGAATTGTAGTGACTAAAATGAAGAAGAAACTGAATGAAAGGAGCTTCAGTGACCAGCCCAATACATGATCCATCTCAGGGCATGACTCCAAGACCTGGCACTATTACCTAGGCTAAAGTGTACTTACAGATAGGAGCCTAGCATGGCTGCTCTCTGAGAGGCCCAACAAACAGCTGACTGAGACAGATGCGGATACTTAGACCTAATCAATGAACTGAAGTCAAGAAGCCATGTGGTTGAATTAGGGAAAGGCTGGAAGAAGCTGAAGATGAGGTCAACTCCATAGGAAGACCATCCTGCAGTCTCAACTAGTCAGGACCCCCGAGATGTCTCAGAAAAGAAGCTACCAACCAGGGAGCATAATTAAGCTGGTCCGAGGCCCAGACACATATTTAGCAGAAGACTGCCTGATCTGGACTCAGTGGGAGAAGATGTCCCTAATCCTTCAGAGACTTGAGACCGGAGGGAGTGGAAAAGCCTGGTGAGTTCCGTGGCAGGTTTGGGGGGAGCATTGGGGAAGCATCCTCTTGGAGACAGAAGAGGAATGACACGAGGAACTGTGGGAGAGCAGATCAGGAGGAGGGTAAAGACTGGACTTTAAAAAAAAATATTTAGGGCCAGGCATGGTGGTAAAAGCCTTTAATCCCAGAATTCAATACAGAGGTATGCAGATTTCTGAGTTCTAATCGTTTCTATTCAGCTGGGTTCAGTTCATCCATTCAGTGCAGAAGGCAGTGCAGTGGAGTTGAGTTCAGTTCCATTCAGTTCCTGCAGCAGTGGCACTTGAAGCCAGCGACTAAGAAATAGTCAGAAGAAAAATTGGTAGAGTTAGTTTGAGGCCAAGGAAAGCAAATCAATGGGAACCTGAGAAAAGCCAGATTACATCAGTCAGCATAGAGAAAAATTTGAGCGAGAGCAGCTGTTTTGAACCAGCAAGCCACAGCTCAGAAAGAAGTAGGGTGAGCTTATGTAGCAGTAAGTTTCTGAGTAATTATAACAGGTGAATAAAAGTTATTTTTACAAATAGATACTTAACTTGGAAGGTGAGTCATATGGTGGTAAGGTCTAGAGGATACAGGAGTGGAGGCAAGAGGTGTAATTCTATTTCAATTAAGAATAGGAAAACATATTTAGAAAAAAAAAGAAATTTATGACTGAAGGCAATGCAGACGTCCTTGATTTGTGCTGCCACCTGAATCTATATTGATGCCCTCTGGGGGGTAATATCATCGTGAGTGGATTTCCTATGAGGGTTATGTCTGGGTCCATTGTCCTACTGCATTAGTGGCCTCCGTTGATGTCCACAATAAATATTACCACCAACAGCCATGTGAATGTCTTTGGACTGTGCTGCCACCAGAGTTATAATAGTGTACTTGGTCCATGCTGTGTCACAGGGCCTGATTGATGATCCTGGTCTATACAATCACTGGAGACCATGACGAGGTCCTTGGCATGTGCTGATGCCAGAGACCATGCAGACATCCATGGTCTATATTGTTGCCAAAACTCATGTGGAAATTCATGATGTATTCTTCTGCTGACTATAAAGATAAAAAACTAAGTTTGCTGTGGTATTGATGACTCCAGATTCACAGTTGAGGAAGAGGGACATAAAAGATTCTGTTATAATCCCTACCCAGAGTCCACCTCCACCTCCCCCAAAAAGCAACAGCCTAGACAGAAAACCATCAAAGAAATTTCTTTAAAAATGGGGTACAGATAGTGAGGTATAGCTTTACACAACTGATGGCTTTTGGAAAAGGTATGAGTAGGGAAGGATTCAGTTTTCTTTTTAATTAATTACCCACCCCATCAGACTTAAAAATATCCTGGGGTTTCCAGTCTCTTGAGGTGCATCTTCTCTGATTGAACCCAGACCAGGGAATCCTCTGCTGTATATGTGTTGGAGACCTCATCTCAGCTGGTGTATGCTGCCTGGTTCCTGATCCAGAGTCCTAGAGGTCACAGGGGTCCAGGTTAATTGAGACTGTTGGTCCTCCTACAGGGATGCCCTCCTCCTCAGCTTCCTCCAGCTTTTCCCTAATTCAGCCAGAGGGGTCAGCAACTTCTGTTCCTTGGTTGGGTGCGCATATCTGCATCTGACTCCTTCAGCTGCTTGTTGGGTCTTTTGGAAAGCAGACATGGTAAGTCCTTGTTTGTGAACACCCCAAAAGCCTCAGTAATTGTATCAGGTCTTGGGGCCTCCCCTTGAGCTGGAACTCTCTTTGGGATTGTTGCTGGATCTTCTTTTTCTCAGGCTCTTCTCCATTTCCATCCCTAAATTTCCTTCAGACAAGAATTGTGGGTCAGAGTTTTTACTGTGAGAAAGCAACCCCATCCCTCACTTGATGCTCTGTCTTTCTGCTAGAGGTGGATACAATAAGTTCCCCTTCCTACCTGTAAGGCATGTCACGTAGAGTCTCTCTCTTTGAATCCTGAGAGTCTCTCACCTCCCAGGTCCCTAGTACATTCTAGAACATCCTCCCAACCTCCTTCCTCCTGAGTCTCCTGTTTCCATTCTTTCTGCTGGCTGTCAGAGCTTCAGTCCTTTTCCTCTACCCAATACCATATCATGTTCCCCTTGCCCTTCCCCATCCCCTTTCCCTCCCTTGTCCCTTCCTCCCTACCCCTTTGTTGTTGCTTTCTTCTCCCTCCCAACTGCAACCGACATGTACTCACTTGGGCCCTTCAGCTTGTTGACCTTTTTGAGTTCTGTGGACTGTAACTTGGGTATTCAGTAGGGTGGTTTTTTTTGTTTTGTTTTTTTTTTTTTTTTTTTTTTTTTTTTTTTTGTTTTTTTTTTGTTTGTTTTGTTTTGTTTTTTTGTTTTTTTGTTTTTTTTTTGTTTTTGTTTTCAGCTAATGTCCACTTTTTAGTGAGAACATACTGTGCATGTCCTCTTGGGTCTGAGTTGCCTCACTCAGGATGCAATTTTCTAGTTCCATTCATTTGCCTGAAAAACTCAGGATGTCCATATTCTAAATAACTGAATAGTATTCAATTGTGTAAATGAACCATATTTTCATATCCATTCTTCTGTTGTAGGACCTCTGGGTTGTTTCCAGCTTCTGGCTATCCATAATTAGGCAGTTGTGAACATGGTGGAACATGTGCCCCTTTGCATGGTGGGACATCCTTGGGGTATATTCCCCAAAGTGGTATTTCTGGGTCTTTCAGTATGTCTATTTCTAATTTTCTGAGGAACCTTCAAATTGTTTTCCAGAGTGGTTGTACTAGTTTGCAATCTGACCAGCAATGGAGGAGTGTTCCTTTTCCTCCACTTCCTTTCCAACCTGTGTTATGACCTGAGGGTTTGATCTTAGCCATTCTGACTAGGGTAAGGTGGAATCTCAGAATTTGTTTTGATTTGCATTTCCCTGGTCATTAAGGTCTTTTAACATTTTTTTAGGTGCTTCAGCCATTCAAGATCTCCTCTGTGAATTCTTGCTTTATTTTCTATACTCCATTTCTTGATTGGGTTGTTCAGATTTTGAGTGGCTAACTTCTTGAGTTCTTTATATATTTTTGATATTAGCCCTCTATTTGATGTGGGGTTAATGAAGTTTTTTTTCTTTCCAATCTGTAGGGTTCCAATTTGTCTTATTGACTATGTCCTTTGCCTTACAGAGGCGTTTCAGTTTCATCAGGTTTCATTTATCAATTCTTTATCTTAGAGCATGAGCTGTTGGAGTTTTGTTTATGAAATTTCCCTCTGTGTCAATGAATTCAAGGCTCTTTTCCATTTTCTTTTCTATTAGATTCAGTGTATCTGTCTTTGTGTTGAGGTCTTTGATCCACTTGGACTTGAGTTTTGTGACAAATATGGGTCTATTTTCATTTTTCTACATGCAAACAGCCAGTTAGACAAGCACCATTTGTTGGAGATGCTTTCTTTTTTCCATTGTATATTTTTGGCTTCTTTTTCAAAGATCAAGTGTGCATAAGTGTGTGGTTTTATTTCAAGGTCTTCAATTCTATTCCATTGATCAGTCTGTCTGCCTCTGTACCAATCCTTTGCAGATTTTATCACTATTGCTCTGTAGTAGAGCTTGAGGTCAGGGATGGTGAGTCACCAAGCCATTAATTTATTGTTAAGAATTGTTTTCACTACTCTGAGTTTTTTGCCTTTCCACCTGAATTTAAAAATTGCTCTTTCCATGTCTTTGAAGAATTATGTTGGGATTTGATAGGGATTGCATTGAATCTGTGTAGGATGGCCATTTTTACTTTGTTAATTCTGCTAATCCACGAGCCTGACTCAGAAGTAAATATTAAAAATTGTTGTCCTGAGCTGAAATTATCAATATAAAATGCAGCACAGTAATTTGTCTCTCTCTAGATTTTACTTTTTACAGAATATTACATAGAACCAATAATGTATAACATGCAATGTTGAGAATTCATATCTTTACTTGAAATAGAAAATGGCCACATAGTCCTAATATAGAGAAAAAGAAATAATTATATCTTCTTTATGACTCTCAAAATACTAACATTAAATTTAATTCATTTTCTTTTCTTAAAGAGAGATATTGTTGTTCTCTTGCAATTTAGAAAATATTAAAAGGTAAGACCAAGAGTAATGTATCAAATTGTTTAACTACATATTTTTTCATACACTTTTTATCTCTCTCTATTGTACATATAAAGTACAATCTTTTATTTAAAATAGTTTATAGTTCAGATGTATTGAACAGTTTTTGTCAACTTGACCTACAGTCATTTGGGAAGAGTGAATATCTTTGGAGAATTTCTAGTACCATCTTTTGCCCTTGGGTATTTCTGTGAGACATTCTTTTTAGTTTATGATTCATTTGCAAATATCCAGCCTACATGTGCCAAGGAACTTTAAATGGTGTCTCTGGTTAATAGAAGAAAAGTAGTTGGGCATGTCAGAGGAAGCAGGCCAACAGAGAATGTTATTTGTGACATTTTGTTTCAGTTCCTGCCTCCAGGTCCCTGCCCTGATTTTTTCAGCTTTGATTTTCCTCAATTTTGCAATATAAATAAAATATTTATTTTTATTTATTTATGATTATAGATTAAAAATTTTGTATATATTATGATTGTATAATATATAATTATAATCTATTAACACTATTTTAATATATTTATATATTATATCTGTATTATATATAAATATATGCATATATAATAAAACATATGATTATATGATTATATGATAATATATATTATATGATTATATGATTTTATATCCATATATATTATTCACTTCTTATACAAAAATATCTAACTCTTGGCCATTTGCAAGTTCAGGAATAATTTAATATTGTATCATAAATATAAGGAAAGTAACCCATTTCTCTTATGGAAGGCATATAGCATGGGAAAAGAAAGATTTCCAAACTACAAAATGACATTTTAGCATACAAAAGTAAAGAACTTTGATAAATAATCAATTACTATTTTTTCTGAGCATTAATTGACAGACACATAAATCACATCCACTGGACAAATATTTCATGTGCCTTTAGTCAAAGCAATTGAAGTAGTGCTCACTAGATATACAAATTACCCAACAAATAAATAATGATAATAGGATTAGTAGATGATTAGAAAAGTTCTAAAATTTTAAAGTCAATTCGAGTTAGGAGGAATGTGCACATGAAATTTGAAATGGAAAAAGAAACACACAAATACACCCCCCACATAACATACACAAAACAACAAAAAAAGCCACATCATTTCAAAGTGAATATTGTCATAGAGATTGATAAAATCAATCAAACTTGTAGAAGGCCCTGATTCTATGAAATATCACTAAAACTTCAGTTACTGCTCTCTTTCTGAGGAGAATATTGCAAGATTGTGTACAGGACTTAGGGCCAGAGTGATGCACAGTTATGGCAATTGCTTCTTGATTTAAAAGGTTTCGTCCTTTTCATTAATTCCTGATACTTTCTTTATACCCTACCATTAAATGGGGCATACAATTGTTGCTTCAACATGTTCTATTATCAGAAAATAATGTTAGAAAACCAGAAACTTAAACTGGGTGGAAAGTGACATGTATGTAAAAGATTTTATAGGTTCCCTCCATAATCGATGCTTACATGTGTCTGTCAGGTAGATGATTTTTGCCTTGTGAACAGTTTTTCCATTAATTTTGCTGGGCTCATGTTTACAACCTAACCTTTATTAAACATGCACTGACATCAAGGCTAAAGAATGAATCTAGCTGAAGTCTTCTCTATGTCCCCTGCTTTCTTTAAAGGGCATCTGTAATACAATGTTGTCAGCCATTAAAGATTAATTTGGTAGGAAAAAATGAAGAACTCTTGATAAAGGCATGACTTTGTAAATCTTGAGAAAAATTATATATATATATATCATTTATTCTTCAGAATTAATGAATATTTTCTTTTAAGTAAGGCTGTAAATGTTACATATTTTTGAGGTAATAATGTGATAAGGAAAAAAATGAGAAAATTAGCAGACAAAACCTTTGGTCTCATTCCAGGTCACAGGTAGGAATCATGAAACACATGTTAGTTTATTTCATATTGTTATGATAATGTTTATGGTACACTAAAGACAATACCCAAATTCCAAGAAAATGAGTAAACGAGGCTAAGAAACAACAGAGATGTACAATTCTCTGAAAGCATCCACCACAGAAGAGAATATAACACATGTTCTATTACATAGAAATGAAATGTTACCTCTTACAGGTGTTAGACATATGTAGTACCATAAGCTTGTCATCACAATAGTCTTAGTTTTATCTAAGTCACAATTTTATGTGACCTATATATCATACTGCAAATGAGCAAAGAACACATAAAATGTTAGTCAAATAGTTTGACTATGGTTTTAAAAATCTGCCACCATAACTTTGAAAGTTATATATATATACCTATATATATATATATAGGTATATATATATTCTATAAATTTTGTATATGATTCTCTCGGTTTTTTTCTCTCTCTCTGTCACTCTCTCCTTTTGTTTGTCCCTCCTCTCCTATTTCTCTGGCTCATTAACAGGTTTACTCATTTTACATAATTGAACATGTGGCCTAAATAAGATTTATCTGTTTTCTATATTTTTGTAATATAGGGATTTTTGCAATATATAAGGTTTAAAACAATTATGAAGGAAAGAACACAAAAATATAATCACTTATAGAAAAATAATATATTTTACGAAATACAGGAATGTGACATTCCTGAAGGAAGCTGAGGAGTTGAATTGTGCATTGATTGCCAATGTCGTACTAATTTATGATGTAAGATTAATATGTGAAATAGAAAATTCTATTGATCTATAATTTTTTTTAAAAATCAAGGTTGCTATCAATTCCAATGTAAACATTTTGATTGCAAGTTGAAAGGCTTGGAGTATAGTAGTATAGGATTCAGTTACCTAAAGTGTACAAATGATGACCAAAGCTTCATATAGACTATACACTATCATAATTTGCAGGATTTGATAAGAATAGATAGCTCTTCTGACGAGTCAGAATCAAAAATTTGACTCATACTGTTATATGGTGTCTACATTTTATCAATAAAGATGAATTATGGGGAAAAAAGGAAGAAAAGCAGAAAGGATATGTGGTAGGAAGGGAGAGAGGAATGAATGGAAGATGAATGGGAGGAAGAGAGGGAAGGATGGATGGAGAAAGAAGGAATAAAGGATTGTAGTGCAGTATGTTGTTTTTCTTAGGAGAAACATTTCACTGTAGGTAAACTGTTCTCAATATTAATGCTAATGGTTCTCTCTTTTGTTGTCTAACACTATTATACTTTTGTTTTACTATTTGAAAGTATGAGGCTCATGATGCTCAGACAGCACTCTCTTTCAATTTTAAAATTCTTATGCTGTCCTTATTTCCCAAGATTCACTTGCCACAGTAAATGCATATATAAAGTAAGCTTTGCAGCAATTTATGTAACCTGTCCACTTCAATACTCAAGAGATGAATATTAGGAAATACCACTTTATTTATTTATTTTTATTTTTATTTATTTATTTATTTTTATTAACTTGACTATTTCTTATTTACATATCGAATGTTATTCCCTTTCCCGGTTTCTGGGCAAACATCCCCCTAATCCCTCCCCCTCCCCTTCTTTATGGGTGTTACCTTACACATCCTCCCCACATTGCCGCCCTCCCACCCAACAGTCTAGTTCACTGGGGGTTCAGTCTTAGCAGGACCAAGAGCTTCCCCTTCCACTGGTGCTCTTACTAGGATATTCATTGCTACCTATGAGGTCAGAGTCCAGGGTCAGTCCAGGTATAGTCTTTAGGTAGTGGCTTAGTCCCTGGAAGCTCTGCTTGCTTGGCATTGTTGTTCATAAGGGGTCTCGAGCCCCTTCAAGCTCTTCCAGTTCTTTCTCTGATTCCTTCAATGGGGGTCCTGTTCTCAGTTCAGTGGTTTACTGCTGGCATTCGCCTCTGTATTTGCTGTATTCTGGCTGTGTCTCTCAGGAGAGATCTACATCTGGCTCCTGTCTGCCTGCACTTCTTTGCTTCATCCATTTTGTCTAATTGGGTGGCTGTATATGTATGGGCCATCTGTGGGGCAGGCTCTGAATGGGTGTACCTTCTGTGTCTGTTTTAATCTTTGCCTCTCTATTCCCTGCCAAGGGTATTCTTGTTCCCCTTTTAAAGAAGGAGTGAAGCATTCACATTTTGATCATCCCTCTTGAGTTTCATGTGTTCTAGGCATCTAGGGTAATTCAAGCATATGGGCTAGCCACTTATCAATGAGTGCATACCATGTGTTTTTCTGTGATTGGTTACCTCACTCAGGATGATATTTTCCAGTTCCAACCATTTGCCTATAATTTCATAAAGTCATTGTTTTTGATAGCTGAGTAATATTCCATTGTGTAGATGTACCACATTTTCTGTATCCATTCCTCTGTTGAAGGGCATCTGGGTTCTTTCCAGCTTCTGGCTATTATAAATAAGGCTGCTATGAACATAGTGGAGCACGTGTGTTTTTTATATGTTGGGGCATCTTTTGGGTATATGCCCAAGAGAGGTATAGCTGGATCCTCAGGTAGTTCAATGTCCACTTTTCTTAGGAACCTCCAGACTGATTTCGAGAATGGTTGAACCAGTCTGCAATCCCACCAACAATGGAGGAGTGTTCCTCTTTCTCCACATGCTTGCCAACATTTGTTGTCACCTGAGTTTTTGATCTTATCCATTCTCACTGGTGTGAGGTGAAATCTCTGGGTTGTTTTGATTTGCATTTCCCTTGTGACTAAAGATGTTGAACATTTCTTTAGGTGTTTCTCAGCCATTCGGCATTCCTCAGCTGTGAATTCTTTGTTTAGCTCTTTGTTTTTAAATAGGGTTATTTGTCTCCCTTCAGTCTAACTTCTTGAGTTCTTTGTATATTTTGGATATAAGCCTCTATCTGTTATAGGATTGGTAAAGATCTTTTCCCAATCTGTTGGTTTGCCATTTTGTCCCAACCACAGTGTCCTTTGCCTTACAGAAGCTTTTGTTTTTTTTTTTGGTTCTTTTTTTCGAGCTGGGATCGAACCCAGGGCCTTTGCGCTTTCCTAGTTTTCTACCACTGAGCTAAATCCCCAACCCCAGCTTTGTAGTTTTATGAGATCCCATTTGTCGATTCTTGATCTTAGAGCATAAGCCATTGTTGTTTGGTTCAGGAAATTTTTTCCAGTGCCCATGTGTTCGAGATGCTGCCCTAGTGTTTCTTCTATTAGTTTGAGTGTATCTGGTTTGATGTGGCGGTCCTTGATCCACTTGGACTTAAGCTTTGTACAGGGTGATAAGCATGGATCGATCTGCATTCTTTTACATGTTGACCTCCAGTTGAACCAGCACCATTTGCTGAAAATGCTATCTTTTTTCCATTGGATGGTTTTGGCTCCTTTGTCAAAAATCAAGTGCCCATAGGTGTGTGGGTTCATTTCTGGGTCTTCAATTCTGTTCCATTGGTCTATCTGTCTGTCTCTGTACCAATACCATGCAGTTTTTATCACTATTGCTCTGTAATACTGCTTGAGTTCAGGGATAGTGATTCCTCCTGAAGTCCTTTTATTGTTGAGAATAATTTTAGCTATCCTGGGTTTTTTGTTATTCCAGATGAATTTGCAAATTGTTCTGTCTAACTCTTTGAAGAATTGGGTTGGTATTTTGATGGGGATTGCATTGAATCTGTAGATCGCTTTTGGTAAAATGGCAATTTTTACTATATTAATCCTGACAATCCATGAGCATGGGAGATCTTTCCATCTTCTGAGGTCTTCTTCAATTCTTTCTTCAGAGTCTTGAAGTTCTTATTGTACAGATCTTTTACTTGCTTGGTTAAAGTCACACCGAGGTACTTTATATTGTTTGGGTCTATTATGAAGGGTGTCATTTCCCTAATTTCTTTCTCGGCTTGTTTCTCTTTTGTATAGAGGAAGGCAACTGATTTATTTGAGTTAATTTTATACCCAGACACTTTGCTGAAGTTGTTTATCAGCTTTAGGTAGTTCTCTGGTGGAACTTTTGGGATCACTTAAATATACTATCGTATCATCTGCAATAGTGATATTTTGACTTCTTCTTTTCTGATCTGTATCCCCTTGACCTCCTTTTGTTGTCTGATTGCTCTGGCTAGAACTTCAAGAACTATATTGAATAAATAGGGAGAGAGTGGGCAGCCTTGTATAGTCCCTGATTTTAGTGGGATTGCTTCAAGATTCTCTCCATTTAGTTTAATATTAGCAACTGGTTTGCTGTATATAGCTTTTACTATGTTTAGGTATGGGCCTTGAATTCCTATTCTTTCCAGGACTTTTATCATGAAGGGGTGTTGAATTTTGTCAAATGCTTTCTCAGCATCTAATGAACTGATCATGTGGATTTGATCTTTCAGTTTGTTTATATAATGGATCACATTGATGGTTTTCCATATATTAAACCATGCCTGCATGCCTGGGATGAAGCCTGGATGATCATGGTGGATGATTGATTTGATATGCTTTGGATTCGGTTTGCCAGAATTTTATTGAGTATATTTGCGTCGATATTCATAAGGGAAATTGGTCTGAAGTTCTCTTTCTTTGTTGGATCTTTTTGTGGTTTAGGTATAAGAGTAATTGTGGCTTCATAGAAGGAATTCGGTAGTGCTCCATCTGTTTCAATTTTGTGGAATAGTTTGGACAGTATTGGTATGAGGTCTTCTATGAAGGTCTGATAGAATTCTGCACTAAACCCGTCTGGACCTGGGCTCTTTTTTTGGTTGGGAGACCTTTAATGACTGCTTCTATTTCCTTAGGAGTTATGGGGTGTTTAACTGGTTTATCTGTTCCTGATTTAACTTCCATACCTGGTATCTGTCTAGGAAAATGTCCATTTCCTGCAGATTTTCAAGTTTTGTTGAATATAGGCTTTTATAGTAAGATCTGAGGATTTTTTGAATTTCCTCTGAATCTGTAGTTATGTCTCCCTTTTCATTTCTGATTTTGTTAATTTGGACATACTCTCTGTGTCCTCTCGTTAGTCTGGCTAAGGGTTTATCTATCTTGTTGATTTTCTCAAAGAACCAACTTTTGGTTCTGTTGATTCTTTCTATGGTCCTTTTTGTTTCTACTTGGTTAATTTCAGCTCTGAGTTTAATTATTTCCTGCCTTCTACTCTTCCTGGGTGTATTTGCTTCTTTTTGGTCTAGAGCTTTTAGGTGTGCTGTCAAGCTGCTGACATATGCTCTCTCCTGTTTCTTTCTGCAGGCACTCAGAGCTATGAGTTTTCCTCTTAGCACAGCTTTCATTGTGTACCATAAGTTTGGGTATGATGTACCTTCATTTTCATTACATTCTAAGAATTCTTTACTTTCTTTTTTCATTTCTTCCTTGACCAGGTTATCGTTCAGTAGAGCATTGTTCAACTTCCATGTATATTTGAGCATTTTTCCCTTATTTCTATTGAAGACCAGCTTTAGGTCGTGGTTGTCTGATAGCACGCATGGGATTATTTCTATCTTTCTGTACCTGTTGAGGCCTGTTTTTTGACCAATTATGTGGTCAATTTTGGAGAAAGTACCATGAGGAGCTGAGAAGAATGTATATCCTTTTGCTTTAGGATAGAATGTTCTATAAATATCTGTTAAGTCCATTTCGTTCCTGACTTCTCTTAGTCTGTCTACGTCTCTGTTTAATTTCTGTTTCCATGATCTGTCCATTGATGAGAGTGGGGTATTGAAATCTCCTACTATTATTGTGTGAGGTGCAATGTGTGTTTTGAGCTTTAGTAAGGTTTCTTTTACGTATGTAGGTGCCCTTGTATTTGGGGCATAGATATTTAGGATTGAGAGTTCATCTTTGTGGATTTTTCCTTTGATGAATATGAAGTGTCCTTCCTTATCTTTTTTGATGACTTTTAGTTGGAAATTGATTTCATTTGATATTAGAATGGCTACTCCAGCTTGCTTCTTCCAGACCATTTGCTTGGAAAGTTGTTTCCCAGCCTTTCACTCTGAGGTAGTGTCTGTCTTTGTCTCTGAGGTGTGTTTCCTGTAGGCAGCAGAATGCAGGGTCCTCATTGCGTATCCAGTTTGTTAATCTATGTCTTTTTATTGGGGAGTTGAGACCATTGATGTTGAGAGATATTAAGGAATAGTGATTATTGCTTCCTGTTATATTCATATTTGGGTGTGAGGTTATGTTTATGTGCTTTTCTTCTCTTTGTTTTGTTGCCAAGATGATTAGTTTCTTGCTTTTTCTAGGGTGTAGCTTGCCTCCTTATGTTGGGCTTTACCATTTATTATCCTTTGTAGTGCTGGATTTGTAGAAAGATATTGTGTAAATTTAGTTTTGTCATGGAATATCTTGGTTTCTCCATCTATGTTAATTGAGAGTTTTGCTGGATACACTAACCTAGACTGGCATTTGTGTTCTCTTAGTGTCTGTATGACATCTGTCCAGGATCTTCTGTCTTTCATAGTCTCTGGCAAAAAGTCTGGTGTGATTCTGATAGGTCTGCCTTTATATGTTACTTGACCTTTTTTCCTTACTGCTTTCAATATTCTTCCTTTATTTTGTGCATTTGGTGTTTTGACGATTCTGTGTCTGGAGGTGTTTCTTTTCTGGTCCAATCTATTGGAGTTCTGTAGGCTTCTTGTATGCCTATGGGTATCTCTTTTTTTAGGTTAGGGAAGATTTCTTCTATGATTTTGTTGAAGATATTCATTGGTCCTTTGAGCTGGGAGTCTTCACTCTCTTCTATACCTATTATCCTTAGGTTTGATCTTCTCATTGAGTCCTGGATTTCCTGTATGTTTTGGACCAGTAGCTTTTTCTGCTTTACATTATCTTTGACAGTTGAGTTGATGATTTCTATGGAATCTTCTGCTCCTGAGATTCTCTCTTCCATCTCTTGTATTCTTTTGGTGAAGCTTGTATCTACGGCTCCTTGTCTCTTCTTTGGTTTTCTATATCCAGGGTTGTTTCCATGTGTTCTTTCTTGATTGCTTCTATTTCCATTTTTAATTCCTTCAACTGTTTGATTGTGTTTTCCTGGAATTCTTTCAGGGATTTTTGTGATTCTTCTCTATAGGCTTCTACTTGTTTATTTATGTTTTCCTGGAATTCTTTCAGGGATTTTTGTGATTCCTCTCTGTAGGCTTCTACTTATTTATTTATGTTTTCCTGCGTTTCTCTAAGGTAGTTCTTCATGTCTTTGTTGAAATCCTCCAGCATCATGATCAAATATGATTGAAACTAGATCTTGCTTTTCTGGTGTGTTTGGATATTCTGTGTTTTCTTTGGTGGGAGAATTGGGCTCCGATGATGCCATGTAGTCTTGGTTTCTGTTGCTTGTGTTCCTGCGCTTGCCTCTCACCATCAGATTATCTCTAGTGTTACTTTGTTCTGCTATTTCTGACAGTGGCTAGACTGTCCTATAAGCCTGTGTGTCAGGAGTGCTGTAGACCTGTTTTCCTGTTTTTCTTTCAGCCAGTTATGGGAACAGAGTGTTCTGCTTTCAGGCGTGTAGTTTTCCTATCTACAGGTCTTCAACTGTTCCTGTGGGCCTGTGTCTTGAGTTCACCAGGCAGGTAGCTTGGAGCAGGAAGGTTTGTCTTACCTGTGGTCCCAAGTCTCAAGTTTGCTGGTGGGGTGGTGCTTATGAGCTCTCCTCGGGGGCAGCAACCAGGAAGATCTGCGCCTCCCTTTCTGGGAGCTTCCATGCACCAGGGTTCCAGATGGCGTTTGGTGTTTTCCTCTAGAGTCAGAGATGTGGGCAGAGTGTAGTCTCTTCTGGATTCCAGGCATGTCTGCCTCTTTGAAGTTTTAGCTCTCCCTCTCACGGGATTTGGGTGCAGAGAACTGTTTATCCGGTCTGTTCCTTCAGGTTCCGGCGGTGTCTCAGGCACAGGGGTCCTGCCGCTCCTGGGCCCTCCCCCAAGGAAACCCAGAGACTGTATACAATTTCCTCTTGGGCCAGGGATGTAGGCAGGGGTGGACAATGTTGGTGGTCTCTTCTGCTCTGCAGTCTCAGGAGTGCCCACCCGTCCGGGCGGTGAGCTCTCTCTCCCATGGGGTTTGGGAGCAGTGAGCTGGAGGCAGGGAGTGTGAGATTCGGAAATACCACTTTAAATATGATGCATATTTAAATTGATAGAGTAGATGACAATTTGGAGGACCCAGAGCATTCAGATCAGTAGATTAATGGCATTTCATTTATGAAACCATTCTTTCTATTTGCTTTTTCTTAAGAAGATTATTTTAAACTAATTTTCAAATTATTTGACACCTTAAAAATATCTGTGCTTGCAACAGTTATAGATGGAGATTCAAACTTCATACAAATAGTTCTTTGTTAAACAGAACTCAAAATTTGTAAGTGGATAAAAGCTACCATGATTAAAAGAAAATACCTGATATCATAAAAAATATTAACCAGACTCCAGAAATCATTATCAGCTGGAGGATCTCCTCTCTATGCATTCATATCTTTCAGCTTTCTCTAAAATAGGCAGAATCAGAAGCAATGAAATTCACTTAGTTTTTCTTAGAAAGTTTGCTTTAAAAAATCTTTTCTTTTATTGGATATATTTTATTTACATTTCAAATGTTATCTCCTTCCTGGTTTCTCCTCCAGAAACCTCCCATTCAATCTCTCCTCCCACTACTTACATGAGGGCGCCCACCCACCTACCAACCAAATCCCTCCTCCCCCCCCAGGCATTCCCCTATACTGGGACATTGAACCTTCACAGGACCTAGGGCCACTTCTCCCATTGATGCTTGAAAAAGCCATCCTCTGATACATATGCAGCTGGTGCCATGGGTCACTCCACTCCATGTGCACTCTTTGATTGGTGGTTTAGTCCCTGGGAGCTCTGGAGGGTCTGGTTGTTTGACATTGTCGTCAACTCCCCTTCAGTTCTTTCAGTTGGGGATTTGATGCTCAGTCCAATAGTTATCTGTGAGTATCTGCCTCTGTATTTGTCAGACTCTGGCAGAACCTTACAGGAGACAGCAATATCAGGCTCCTCTCATGTACCTTCTGGCAATATTGTCTAGGTTTTGTGACTGTGTATGGGATGGATTCCCCAGGAGGGGCTGCCTCTGGATGGTGTATCCTTCAGTTTCTGTTCCATACTTTGTCTCTGTATTTTCTCTTGTGAGTATTTTGTTGCTCTTTCTAAGAAAGACTGAAGCATCCACACTGTGATCATTCTTCTCCTTGAGATTTATGTGGTATGTGAATTGTATCTTGGGTATTCCCAGCTTTTGGACTGATATACACATTACAGTGAGTGCATATCATGTGTGTTGTATACCATGAAAAATTGTCAGAAATTTCACATAAAAGGTTCTCTAAAAATTCTACTTAAACTAAGTTGCCTGTATAGATTATAAACATCTTACTTTTGTTTAATGCTTTGCCTTTCAAAAAACATAAAGAATGGCAAAGTGAACATGCTCAAAATTTCAGGTAGAATAATTAGTAAGATTATGAAATAATTGATGCAAGATATATATGAATTTGTACTTCATATTGGACATGGTAGATACTTTACAGAAAAATTAATAATTCATAAATGAAGAATAGACTCTAATGCTAGGTAAATTACATATCTCTGTGTCTTCATGTTTATGATTCTCTAACATAATTGTGACAATGTGATCTTTTTTTGGCTTTCTTTTTTTTAATTTTTTTCTCCATCTTTATTAACTTGAGTATTTCTTATTTACATTTAAATTGTTATTACATTTTCCTGGTTTTCAAACATCCCCTAACCTCTCCACTCCCCTTCTATATCGTGTTCCCTCTATCCTTCCCCATTACCACACTCCCCCAACAATCTTGTTCACTGGGGTTCAGTCTTGCTGGGACCAAGGCTACCCCTTCCACTGGTGCCCTTACTAGGATATTCATTGCTACCTATGCAGTTGGAGCACAGGGTCAGTCCATGTATAGTCTTTGGGTAGTGGCTTAGTCCCTGGAAACTCTGTTTGGTGGGCATTGTTGTTCATATGGGGTCTCAAGCCCCTTCAAGCTCTTTCAGTCTTTTCTCTGTTTCCTTCTATGGGGGCTCCCCTTCTCAGCTCAGTGGTTTGCTGCTGGCATTCACCTATGTATTTGCCATATTGTGGCTGTGTATCTCAGGAGAGATATACATCCAGTTCCTGTCAGCCTGCACTTCTTTGCTTCATCTATCTTATCTAGTTTGGTGCCTGTATATGTATGGTCCACATGTGGGGCCGGCTCTGAATGGGCATTCCTTAAACCTCTGCTCTAAACTTTGCCTCCATATTCACTCCCAAGGGTATTTTTGTTCCCCCCTTTAAATCAAGGGTGAAGCATTCATTTTTTCATCCTTCTTGGAGTTTCATGTGTTCTGTGCATCTAGGGTAATTCAAGCATTTGGGCTAATAGCCACTTATCAATGAGTGCATACCATGTGTGTTTTTCTGTGATTGGATTTCCCTCAGGAAGATATTTTTCAGTTACATTTGCCTGTGAATTTCATAAAGTCATTGTTTTTGATAGCTGAGTAGTATTCCATTGTGCGGATGTGCCACATTTTGTGAATCCATTATTCTGTTGAAGGGCATCTGGGTTCTTTCCAGCTTCTGGCTATTATAAATAAGGCTGCTATCAACATAGTAGAGCACGTGTCTTTGTTGTCTGTTAGAGCATCTTTTGGGTATATGCCCAAGAGAGGTATGACTGGGTCCTCAGGTAGTGCAATATCTACTTTTCTGAGGAACCTCCAGACTGATTTCCAGAATGGTTGTACCAGTCTGCAATTCCACCAACAATGGAGGAGTGTTCCTCTTTCTCCACATCCTCGCCAGATACTGCTCTCACTGGAGTTTTTAATCTTAGCCATTCTGGCCAGTGTGAGGTAGAATCTCAGGGTTGTTTTGATTTACATTTCCCTTATTACTAAAATTGTTGTTGAACATTTGTTTTGGGTGCTTCTCAGACATTTGGCATTCCTCAGCTGTGAATTCTTTGTTTAGCTCTGAACCCCATTTTCAATAGGGATATTTGTCTCCCTGCGGTCTAACTTAGTGAGTTCTTTGTATATTTTTGATATAAGACCTCTATCACTTGTAGGATTGGTAAAGCTCTTTCCCAATCTGTTGGTTGCCAATTTGTCCTAACAACAGTGTCCATTACCTTACCGAAGCTTTGCAGTTTTATGAGATCCTATTTGTTGATTCTTGATCTTAGAGCATAAGCCATTGGTGTTTTGTTCAAGAAATTTGCTCCAGTGCCCATGTGTTCAAGATCGTTCCCCACTTTTTCTTCTATTAGTTTGAGTGTATCTGGTTTGATGTGGAGGTCCTTGGTCCACATGGACTTTAGCTTTGTACAGGGTGATAAGCATGGATCGATCTGCATTCTTCTACATGCTGACAGTTGAACCAACACCATTTGCTGAAAATGCTATCCTTTTTCCATTAGATGGTTTTGGCTCATTTGTCAAATATCAAATGAACATAGGTGTGTGGGTTCATTTTTCGGTCTTCAATTTTATCCCACTGTTCTATCAGTCTGTCTCTGTACCAATACCATACAGTTTTTATCATTATTGCTCTGCAATGCTGCTTGAGTTCAGGGATACTGATTCCCCCGGAAGTCCTTTTAGTATTGAGGATAGTTTTAGCTCTCCTATGTTTTTTTTATTCCAGATGAATTTGCAAATTATTCTGTCTAACTCTCTGAAGGATTGTATTTGAATTTTGATGGGGATTGCATTAAATCTGTAGATTGCTTTTGGTAAAATGGCCATTTTACTATGTTAATCCTGCCAATCCATGAGCATGGGAGATATTTCCATCTTCTGAGGTCTTCTTCAATTTCTTTCTTCAGAGGCTTGAAGTTCTTATCGTACAGATCTTTCACTTGCTTGGTTAAAGTCACACCAAGGTATTTTATATTATTTGGGTCTATTATGACGGGTGTCGTTTCCCTAATTTCTCTTTTGGCTTGTTTCTTTTTTGTGTAGAGGAAGGCTACTGATGTATTTGAGATAATTTTATACCCAGCCACTTTACTGAAGGTGTTTATCAGCTTTAGTAATTCTCTGGTGGAACTTTTGGGATCACTTAAATATACTATCATATCATCTGCAAATAGTGATAGTTTGCCTTCTTCTTTTCCAATATGTATCCCTTTGATCTCCTTTTGTTGTCTGATTGCTCTGGCTAGAACTTCAAGAACTATATTGAATAAGTAGGGAGAGAGTGGGCAGCCTTGTCTAGTCCCTGATTTTAGTGAGATTGCTTCAAGTTTCTCTCCATTTAGTTTAATATTAGCTACTGGTTTGCTGTATATGGCTTTTACTATGTTTAGGTATTAGCCTAGAATTCCTGTTCTTTCCAGGACTTTTTTCATGAAGGGGTGTTGAATTTTTCAAATGCTTTATCAGCATCTAATGAAATGATCATGTAGTTTTTATCATTCAGTTTGTTTATATAGTAGATTATGTTGACGGTTTTCCTTATATTAAACCATCCCTGCATGCCTGGGATGAAGCCTACTTAATCCTGATGGATGTTTGTTTTGATATGCTCTTGGATTCAGTTTGCCAGAAATTTATTGAGTATGTTTGTGTCTATATCCATAAGGGAAATTGGTCTAAAGTATTCTTTCTTTATTGGGTCTTTGTGTCATTTATGTATAAGAGGAATTGTGGCTTCATAGAAGGAATTCAGTAGCTCTCCATCTGTTTCAATTTTGTGGAATAGTTTGGATACTATTGGTATGAGGTATTCTATGAAGTTCTGATAGAATTCTGCACTAAACCCTTCTGGACCTGGGCTCTTTTTGGTTGGGAGACTTTTAATGACTGCTTCTTTTTCCTTAGGAGTTATGGGGTTGTTAAAATGGTTTACCTGTTCCTGATTTAACTTCGGTTCCTGGTATCTGTCTAGGAAATGTTCCATTTCCTCCAGGTTTTCATGTTTTATCGAATATAGACTTATGTATAGTATCTGATGATTTTTTGAATTTCTTCTGATTCTATAGTTATGTTTCTTTTTTCATTTCTGATTTTGTTAATTTGGACACATTCTCTGTGTCCTCTGTTTAGTCTGGCCAAGGCTTTATTTATAGTGTTGATTTTCTCAAAGAACAAGCTTTTGGTTCTGTTGATTCTTTGTATAGTCCTTTTTGTTTCTACTTTGTTGATTTCAGCTCTGAGTTTGATTATTTCCTGCCTTCTACTCCTCCTGGGTATATTTCTCCTTTTAGTTCTAGAGCTTTTAGGTGTACTCTTGAGCTGTTGATATGTGTTCTCTTCTGTTTCTTTCTGCAGGCACTTAGAGATATAAGATTTCCTCTTAGTACAGCTTTTATTGTGTCCTATAAGTTTGAGTATGTTGTACCTTCATTTTCATTAAATTCTAAGAAGTCTTTAATTTCTTTCTTTATTTCTTCCTTGACCAGGTTATAATTGAGTAGAGCATAGTTCAACTTCCATCTATATGTGGGCATTCTTTCCTTATTGTTACTGAAGGGCAGCTTTAGACTGTGGTGGTCTGATAGGACGCATGATATTATTTCTATCTTTCTGTATCTGTTTAGGCCTGTTTTATTACCGCTTATAAGCTCAATTTTGGAGAAAGTACCATGAGGTGGTGTGAAGAAGGTATATCCTTTTGTTCTAGGATAGAATGTCTATAAATATCTGTTAAGTCCATTTGGTTCATGACTTCTCTTAGTCTGTCTATGTCTCTATTTAATTTTTGTTTACATGATCTGTCCATTGATGAGAGTGGGGTGTTTGAAATCTCCTACTATTATTGTGTGAGGTACAATGTATGCTTTGACCTTTATTAAGGTTTCTTTCATGTATGTAGTTGCCTTTTTATTTGGAGCATAGATATTTAGGATTGAGAGTTCATCTTGTTGGATTTTTCCTTTGATGAATATGAAGTGTTCTTCCTTATCTTTTTTGATGAATTTTAGTTGAAAATTGATTTTATTTGATATTAGAATGGCTACTCCAGCTTGCTTCTTCTGACCATTTGCTTGGAAAGTTGTTTTCCAGCCTTTCACTCTGAGGTAGTGTCTGTCTTTGTCTCTCAGGTGTGTTTCCTGTAGGCAGCAAAATGCTGGTCCTTATTGCATGTACAGTTTCTTAATGTGTTTCTTTTTATTTGGTAATTGAATCCATTGATGTTGAGATATATTAAGGAATAATCCCTATATACATTTTATTCTGTTATATTTGTATTTAGATGTGAGATTATGTTTGTGTCCTTGTCTTTTCTTTGTTTCATTGCAAAACGATTAGTTTCTTGCTTTTTCTAGAATATAGCTACCCTCCTTTTGTTGGGCTTTACCATTTATTATCCTTAGTAAGGCTGGATTTGTAGAAAGATATTATGTAAATTTGCTTTTATCATGGAATATATTCCTTTCTCCATCTATGTTAATTGATGGTTTTTTGGACACAGTAACCTGGGCTGGCATTTGTGTTCTCTTAGGGTCTGTATGACATCTGTCCAGGATTTTCTGGCTTTCATCGTCTGTGGTGAGAAGTCTGGTGTGATTCTGATAGGTCTGCCTTTATATGTTACTTGACCTTTTTCCCTTACTGCTTTTCATATTCTTTCTTTATTTTGTGCGTTTGGTGTTTTGACTATTATGTGACGGGAGGTGTTTCTTTTCTGGTCCAATCTATTTGGAGTTCTGTAAGCTTCTTGTATGCCTATGGGTATCTCTTTTTTTAGGTTAGGGAAGTTTTCTTCTGTGGTTTTGTTGAAGATATTTACTGGTCCTTTGAGTTGGGAGTCTTCACTCTCTTCTATACCTATTATCCTTAGGTTTGTTCTTGTTTTGTCCTGGATTTCCTCTATATTTTGGGTCAATAGCTTTTTCTATTTTATATTATCTTTGTCAGTTTTGTCGATGATTTCTGTGGAATCTTCTGCTCCTCTTCTATCTTCTCTTCTATCTCTTGCATTCTTTTGATGCTGCTTGTTTCTATGGCTCCTTGTTTTTTCCTTTGGTTTTCTACATTCAGGGTTGTTTCCCTTTGTGCTTTCTTTATTTCTTCTATTTCCATTTTTAATTCCTTCACCTGTTTCATTGTGTTTTCCTGTAATTCTTTCAGAAATTTATGTGTTTCCTCTCTATAGGCTTCTATTTGTTTATTTGTGTTTTCCTGTATTTCTCTAAAGGAGTTCTGTATATCTTTAAGTCCTCCATCATCATGATCAAATGTGATTTAAAATCTAGATCTTGCTTTTCTGGTTTGTTTGGATATTCAGTGTTTGCTTTGGCGGGAGAATTGGGCTCTGATGATGCCATGTAGTCTTGGTTTCTGTTGCTTGGGTTCCTGTGCTTGCCTCTCGCTATCAGATTGTCTCTGCTGTTACCTTGTTCTGCTATTTCTGACAGTGGCTAGGCTGTCCTATAGGCCTGTGAATCAGGAGTGCTCAAGACCTGTTTTCCTGTTTTCTTTCAGCCAGTTATGGGAACAGAGTGTTATGCTTTCAGGTGTGTAGTCTTTCCTGTCTACTGGTCTTAAGCTGTTCCTGTGGGCTTGTGTCCTGAGTCCACCAGGCATGTCACTTGGAGCAGAAAAGTTGTTCTTACCTTTGGTCTTGTGCCTGAAGTTGCTCCTCAGGTGTGGGTTTCAGCTCTCTGTGAGAGCAGCAACTAGAAGGGCCTGCCCCACTTCTTCAGAGTTCCCTTGCCCAGGGTGCCTAGATGTTGCTAGGCGTTTTCCTCTAGAGTCAGGATTGTGGGCAGAAAGTAGTCTCCTTTGGCTTCCCAGGCGTGTCTGCCCTCTGAATCTCTAGCTCTCCTCCCTCGGGATTTAGGTGCAGGGGAGCTGTTTGACCAGGTCCCTTCAGATCAGATGTAGTCTGGAACCACAGGGTACCTGCAGCAGTCCCCCTATCTTCCCTGTTCCCAGAGGCCCTGTGCAGTTTCCTATTGGCCCAGGGATGTGGGCAACGCTGGGCAGTACTTGCGATCTCTCCTGCCCTGCAGTCTCAGGAGTGCCCACCTATCTGGGTGATGTGCTCTCTCTCCCATGGAGTTCTAGAGCAGGGAGATGTGTGCTATGATCAGCAAGGTTCGGCCTCCAGCTTGACTACATGATTCTTATATTCTAATATATCAAATAATTCAACATTATCTAATTCACTTACATGTCAATGAAACCATTGAAAATTAGATAACAAGGTTATATCAGCTAAGATATACTTCTAAAATATTTGACATCTAAATCTTGGAAACTAACCCATTGGACTATATCTCTAAACTTTGCTAAAAGCAAAGATGAAATTTTATCTTGATTCTGTAGCTGGCAAGAATACTTGTCTACTTTGGTTATTAATATCTATTATATTTCTTCATGTACCTTACAAGAAAGGTCACTACTTTTGACTTCACCTAACTGTATCATCGTTACTAGCTCTATGATGAATTAACTCAGACATCAGAATATGATTTTTTTTAAACATTGAATGTTCCCTGTATCATCTCTTCCTGGCTCTCATGCAATTTATGAGTTTAATATATTCAACTTGTGTGCCCATATTTCTTACAATACATAAACTGCCATATCAAATTATTAACTCAAACGTATATATTTATGGATATCTCAACTTAACCTGGCCAACAGTGTCTTCTTCACTCTGTGAGTGCCTCAACGTAATTTAAATAAATATAGTCTATCTTTTTGCTTAAAATGAAGCAAGATTTTAAAATACAATACAGATTTTTTTCTGCAATATACCACGTAGCATCAACATAAAATCTCAAGAGATTCAGTTGAAGATATATGCTTTTTTCCAATCCTAGTTACTATAGCACCTTTTATCAACAAATACATCACTATCATGTTTGTCTTGTTGCAAGGCATTACAACTAGCACGGCTATTTATGTCCTTGCCATAGATACTTTATTTCCAACAAAAGAAGGTGCTCTTTAATTCCTCTCTGAGGTGAGGGCACTCTTCATCTCAGGACTATCAATAAATCATCAGCAAGTCAAAGCCTCACCCTTAATCTGCTGTCAGTTCAAATCTCTTCAGTCATGCACTCTGTTGTCCCACTGTCTTCCTTTGTCTCCTAAATGTCTTTTCCAATCACAGACTTTCTGTTTGCCCTCAACTACAGTAAGTATTCATCTGTCTCTAAACCTTTTCATGGCCCTCTCTTTATGGGCTACTTTCACTTCAGATATTGTAACATTAATCTCTCTCATTTAAGGTTTTATTTACATTTTTCATATTCCTCCTTTCTCTTAAGTTCTTTTTAAGTTGTTAAGTATAGTCTTGTGGCTGGAGAGATGGCTCAATGAGTAAAAGCAAAGGCTGTTCTTGCACACTATTTGAGGTTGGTTACAGATTCTTATCTCAGGTTACTCAGAACTGGCTCTAATTGCAGCCTCCATGGGAGCCAATATATTCTTCTGGACTCTGTGGGTACCTGCATTCATATGTGCATGCATATAATAACAGAATAAACATATTATAAAAAAATAAAATATAGTTAGAAAATGATACGAAATATTCTCATCTGTCTCCCTGCTAAGTTTATGGCATACATATCATCAGTTTTAAATAAAAAGGTCATTTATTAATCTGAACAATGATGACTTATGGGTCTCACCTTTCTAAAATTTGAGTTCTATAAATATAGAGAAATTTTCTCAATACTAGCTGTTAATATACTTTAAAACTAAATCTGTGGGTGCCAGAGGTATTTTTCTGTATTCATTTAGTGAATAAATAATTAATCCTGTAGTGATGAAAATGATTTTTTTCAGTCAAGTGTTATTTATTCAAGTTTTTATATTAAAACTAATTTCACACACTAAAAAACTGTGTATAACACATTAGTATACTCTTCGGTATATAGTAAGTGAAAAAATATCAAAGAAGTTTTAGTTTCACCTATTGACTTTGCTACACTTAATAAATAAATTCACCGGCTTTAATGAATTAATTTTTCCTTTGGATTGTGTCACTAATCAATTAAAAACATGAGACAATTTGTGTTTGAGAGGTTTTTTTAAGCATATTCAAATCATAGCCATTTTTAAAGCAAGAGGGAGCATTCCCAATTCCCTTAGAATGTGGTTCGTGGGCTAATGATGCACACTAAGCCTGGATGTCAGAGAAGTTTGCATTCCCTTTGGAAGGAGAAAACACACTGATGCTTTTCACAGCAAGCCTCTAAGTTCACTACAAGGAGACAATGTCACAATGAAGAGAAATGCTGGGAACATTTCACATGAATACTCAGGGAGGACTATGATACACCATAGAATGACACAAGAATAATGTGGTTGGGAGCCAGGCCAACTTGCTGTGTGTCACCTGTTTGTTCCAAGCAGATCAGGGGCCAGTAATTTTTAAGAAAAAATAGCACATTAGAAGGGATAGCAGGAGGGCCATTAATTAGGCAAAAGTAATTTCATGATTCTGAAAGCAAATGCACAATTTTCTTTGCTTGGTCTTGGTCTTTCTCTCCCTCTCCACAACTCTCTCTCTCTCTCTCTCTCTCTCTCTCTCTCTCTCTCTCTCTCTCTCTCTCTCTCATTTTTTTCCTTTCAAACATTGTCCTACTTTTCAGTCTCCCCTCTACAAACCCCCTATCCTATAACGCTTCTCCTTCGTCTTTAAGAGGTGCACCTCCTCCAACTACTCACCCACCCACGCCTGCTTCACTGTTTTAGCATCCCATACACTGAAGCAGAGGGTCAGGAAAGTAAATAGAAATATGTAGCAGTGTGTGTTTGGGTACCTGGGGTGGACCCTTAGAGAGTTCCAGACACCCGAAAAGTGAGAAGTTCCCCGGACCAACTGAGATGACATTAGCTGAAATACTCAACAAAGTGGAGATAGATCCTGTAGACACCACCTCCAGTAGATAGGCAAGACTCCATTTGAGAAATGGGGCCACCTAATCATCTCACAATTTTTAACCCAGAATTGTTGCTGTCTAAATGAAATGCAGGGACAAAAAATGGAGCACAGACAGAAGGAAAGACTATTCATAGACTGTCCCACCTAGGGATCCATCCAGCTGCAGATACCAAACTCAGACATGATTGTTGATGCTAAGAATTACTTGCAGACAGGAACCTGGTATAGCTGTCCCCTGAGAGGCTCTACCAGCATCTGACTAATATAGATACAGATACTCACAGCCAACCATTGGAATGAGCCCAGTGACCCCATTGGGGGAGTTAGGAAAAAGAATGGATGAGCTGAAGGGCATTGTGACCCATAGGAAAAACAACAATATCAACTAACTCAATCCCTCAGAGCTCCCAGGGACTAAATCACCAACCAAGGAGTTCACATGGAGGAACCGATGGTTCCAGCTGCATATTTAGCATATTTATCTGGAGATCCTAGTAAACTCTCTTAAAAGTTAAATATGCAGTCAGGCTGAGGCAAAAAACTTTCCAATTAGCTTTCCAAGAGTGAGATCAGAGGACTATAGGTTCAGAATATACTATGGATACCAAGGAGGAGCTAGGCTAGTGTGAGCAACACAATGAAACTCTGACTCAAAGAAACAAATAAAACAACAGGCTGGGGAATTACATCAATGAAAAAGGACTGTCTGCCTTATATAAAATAATTATATAAAATATAATTCATTTCACATTTTGCTTTGCATGCCACAAATCTTTTTAAGATATGTATGTATGTGTGTGTGTCTGTGTGCATGTCTCTTTCTCTCTCTCTCTCTCTCTCTCTCTCTCTCTCTCTCTTTCTCTCTCTCTCTCTCTCTCTCTCTCTCTCTCTCTGTGTGTGTGTGTGTGTGTGTGATGTGTTCAGGAATTCTCACTGGTGAGGTGATTGAGGAAGTTATGGAACCATTAGATGAGGAGTTATGCTGGATGAAGCATGTTATGGGGTGGGCTTTAAGTTTATAGCTTTACTATGCTTACAATTTCTTTTTGATGGCTGAGTAATGATCTCTCTGCTTTCTGCTTGGACTGTCTGCTGCTATGCCTTTCTTGACACTATGGACTTTCCTTCAGCAACTAAAAGCCATAAGAAGCACTTTCTTGTCCAAGTTACATTGCATTTCATCACAGCCACAAACACTGACAAATATAGCATCTGATTATTTTCTTTGATATTTTTCTTTTTATTATTTTCCATAAGATTTTATTTATTGTGGACATTCTTTTTTATTGATTAGTCATTCTCTTTATAAACCTGTATGGACCTTTTTAAACAATTCCAACTTATATTGATCATTTACCTGTTTTTAGTATTCAATTTTTTAATTACTTAAATTTATTTCAGATTAAAATGAATCAGTATAGATCAGGGTGAAAGACATTGTTTTAAAAGAATTAACTATTTCAACCTTAATAAAGAAATCTCTCCACTACCCATGTAGACTCTAGATAAATATGAGTAAACCCACTCCAATTCACTCATTGAACTCAATTCATTATTGTCATTAAAAATTCATAAGATATTTTAAACTGTGAGTGTGAGAATTTTTATTGTGAACTTTGTAAATGACAATAGCCTGACCATACATCTTCTAAAGGTCATAGAAGGTCTCTAATTTTTATCACTATTTTATAATTTTCAATACTTATGATAAGAATAGAGCTTATACTTACACATAGAATATTTCATTTTGAATGTGCTAATTTCTAATATTGCAATCTATTAGAGAACTAACTCCAATATGTATTCTCGACATACTTATGATGTGAAACTGTCTAATAAAGATTGACCAACATTCCAAGACCCACACTTTGAAAGGCTTCCAACCTATCTTGTATCCTCAGATAGTGGGGCAGGTTCATGATTCCATCCCAAACCCATGCTAGACAGCTGACAGCCTTGACTATGTGCAGCTCTTGCTCAGGCAAACACAGCATTTGTGAGTTCATGAGTGCAATGAGCTATAAAGTCTAAAGACAGTTCCTTTGCTCCAAGACTCCCCATCTTCTACCTCTTACAGTCTCTGTTTCCTCTTCTCCAAGTTCACTGTGCCTTGGACTAGGGAGCTTGTTAGTAGTGATATATGTATATCTGTATACACATGTATATGCATATGTTTACATGATGTATATGAATGAAGGTATGTATATATATACATGTGTATATGTGTATATATATCAGTATATATTCATATATACATACATACATATATATACATATATACATATATGTGTGTTTATATATATTTACATATATTTCCTATTTTGTCTGACCCATACCCTGCCTTTTAACAAGAGGTGAATTTCTGCATTAACTAAAAAAGAAACATTTTAGTGAAATCTTAGAGATATATTGAGGTACAAATTTTATCATTTTCATTTTGTTTGATAGTGAGCATCTATAAATTATAAAGAAAATTATATTTATAGTATATTTAATTGAAAATTCATAGAAACATAATTTTATAATGACTTCCCCTCCTCTATCTCCTCTCAGTTGTTTCTCTCTTCTCTTTCCTACCTCCAAAGCCTTCTATATACTCCTCCTTGGTTTTTTTTTTTTTTTGGTTCTTTTTTTTTTTTTTTTTTTTTGGAGTTGGGGACCGAACCCCGGGCCTTGGGCTTCCTAGGCAAGGGCTCCACTACTGAGCTAAATCCTCAACCCCCTCCTCCTTGGTTTTTTTACATTCATTCTGTTACATGTACTTTTTTAGTTTTACATACAAATATCTCCCTAATAAACATACTTAGTCTGTTCAATATTACCCAGGTTACCCCTTTATGGGGGAAAACTATCCTTTTGTAGAGAAATATGTCTTCAAACCCTTTATAAATTTTATGCTTATGAGTCTTTGTTTTTCTTCAGAATTTCCTACATTAACATCTATATTATTCATAAAAGAAGTTATTTTATTAATTATAATCTGTTTGCATTGTTGTTTAAAAATTGAGCTTAGTGACCCTGAGCAGTATTGTGCTTTATTAGGAGAACACTTTATTGTCTTGTTTCAGAGCTGGCTGAAGAAATCACCCATTTTTCATCATATGATCTGCTGTAACTTGTAGTATTTGCAAATATGTCTTTCTCAAGTTAAGAATGGGTGGTATACTTTGTTGAATTATTTTTCTGGAGCAATCAACATGATCATGTGGCTTTTTTAAAATTATGATAGTCTCATGATCTGTCTTGGTACATTTTCAAATGGTAGAGTAGCCTGAAAGCACATGGCATGATAAGTACTCACAGGACTGCTGTGATATAGAGTAGAATTTGATTTAATATTTTCTTAAGGACCTTGAAGATATAGTCTCATTGAAGACAGAGAAGTTGAGGATTTGATTCCTAAATAGAGCTTTCACCTATGCTAACGAGTGACAAATGTATTGGAACTTATTCTGCATATTACCAGAGGAGAAAGGTAATCAGACTAGCTACAACCTCTGCGATCTAGAAAGGTGACAAGACTGAATTATAGCAGGTTGTGTTTGCACACTCTGGTAGGATTTGCTAAAGGAAGCAGAGGCAGGAGGATCATGAGTTCGAACCAGCCTGGGCTACACATTTTTGGGGTGTGGATGGGGAGGGGAATATCTATATAGAAGGGGACAGGCAGGGGTTAGGGGCTAATGGACAGAAATCTTGAAAAAGGAATAACATTTGAAATGTAAATAAGAAATACTCAAGAAAAATGGAAAGAAAAAAAGAGACAACTACACACACAAAAAAAGACTGAATAATATGCTGCTACAATAGTGTCATAAACATTTTAGAAGTAACCCAACATTCTCTTGTTGTATTTAACAACCACTCCATGAAATAAAACCCATGCCTGGTACTGTTCAGATGACCATGAACTTGAATTTATATAGAACATGTGCCTGGAGGAAAACCAAATATTATTGATATTCAAAGAGAATTTAGGAATGACTGAAAGGACATTTTAGTCATAGGTCAGCTTTTCCTCAGCCATCATCAGAAAACCTTCCCACTCTGTAAATAGGAAATGAAGCAGAGATCCACAGGTAGACCATGGGCAGAGAATGAAAGACCTTGGTACTCAATCTTAAATGAGATGACTTCAGCAATCTCTTATTTGTAATACTCAGGGAGCTATAAAGAAAGGAGGTGGAAGGACTGTAAGAACCTTAGAGTATGATGCCCCTAGGGCAATAGTGTCTTTTAGATACAACACGACTGACAGATACAATGTTTGCTTGTTTGCCTCTATCTAAAAAGAGTAAAAACCATCGAGTTGAAAGGGCTAAAAGTGAGTAAAAACGAGATGAAGTTAGGGAAAGAGGTGGGATGAGAATGTATTGTATGAAAATAATTATTTTTCAGTGAAAAAGGGAAAATTAGGGTAAAAGAGAAAATCTTACACCTATGTTAACAAGAGAAATGTCTGTGATTTCATTTCATCTAATAATTGTGACTGCTTTTAGGATTAAGAAAATACAGCAACACACAACAATTTAGAAAGTGCTTATGTTAATTTTGCATCAAGAAACAATTTTGTAAAAATTGCCATTATTTAATAAAACTCACTGATAAACTAATCATATATAACGCATATATTTCTTTTTAGTTAGTATAATTGCTTTTATTTTACTTAACAGATAAAATGTGATTATGCAATCTACCCTTTCCCATGTGTCTGTGTACATATTGCCCATGCCTTTTATCAACTAAATAGTTATAGAATTATTCACAATCCTTTTTCCTTCCGTTAAACACTCAGGATCACCATACGGTTGAAACCTCTTCTAGCTCAGATACCAGTAAATGGCACTAAAACTATCCAAATCTTAGTGATGAATCTACAAAAATTTCAAAATTGATTCTTATATGCAACCAACCAGATATTTTCTTTCTCTTTTTGGTTTGCTTTAAATGCATTATTTGTCAATATTGTGTTTGTATACTATAGTTCCTGATTGGTGTTGCTCCCACCCCTCTTAGATCCTTATCCTCTAAACCCTCTCTTCCTTACGAGGTACTTTCTCATACTCAAGCCTTTTTGCTTTGGGAGCCACTGTGTTGAATCTTGGTCATTTATGAGACACTGTGTGTCCTAGAAGTTTTAATTTACTTTTGTACTACAAATACTTTGATTTCTCATAATCTATAGCCTTTTTCTCAGTGTCTTCTCTGTATTAGATACCAGGGTATCAAGTTTAGGTTACACAGCAAATTTCCAGTAGGTAACATCTTGGCTTCCCTGGAAACAATTAGATCTCAGTTACTTTCAACCAGATAACAAAACTTCATCTTTCTGCATTCACACTGGGAAAATGTAATTACTCACATGAGGTATTTAACAAAGACAAAGTTGTAGAAATTAAATTAGGAGCCCCCAAATGCTAGGTATTCTAGCGCTAACTTACATTTATTTTAGAATATTAATTTGTTTCAGAATAAAATTTTTGTTTTGTACAATTATTTATTATTCCTGATAATTTTTGCATTCCTAACGTGATGTTCTTTCTATACATCATATTTTTAAAAAGTCACCAAAAGGATTTTGTTGGTTTTTCTAGTAACAGAAATTACACTATTGATATTGGACAATGAATATTTCATTTATGAGGGAACATGTTTACATTGGAGGACTATAAGATATACAAACTATGGCACTCTTTACAGTTAATTCATATATATATATACAGACTTGAAAAATCCACATCACAGGTTGTCAGTAGAACCACTTCCTATTACATAACATACCAATATTGTAGTTAAACAAAAGATCATATGCTATTTCCCTTAATTTTTTATTTTCTAATTTCAAGAGCAGATTTATGAAAAATATCTCATAAGAAATGAAGATACATAGATTCAAAATATATATGTAAATAAATACATATATAATTAAAATAAGGTGAAAATTACTAAGCTGAATAACAAAGCATTCATGAAATGAAATTGAGGAGGCTTTATATTGGTATGAGAAGCATTATAATGTTAATTTCTACTTTACAAATATTTGCTTTTGATATTTTATTAATCGTGAAATGTTTAAGCTAGTTTCTCATGAAGTCAAAATCATTGTTTGATAGAAGAATTTCATAAAGTAATTTTACTCCAATTTATTTCGATTCTGTCTCTCCTTTATGTATTAATATAGCAGGTACAAATTAAGTTACAAAATTAAGGTTATCATTAATTTGACACTAAAACATTTCTAAATAGAAGTGTGTATTTACCTACTGCTTCAGCCACTTTTGCTATTGTCTTTTAATTCTATGGTTCCCCAGTTTGTAATTAGAGAATTTATTTTCATTTCCTGTTACCCTCTAGCTTTGTACAAGGCTTCCAATTAAAGTTCTAACAGGAAAGTGACTTAGGCTTTAAAAACAAACCTTCTTGTTGTCTCAGTTGAAGACCACATGTTTTTCTCCACAGTCTTGGGCAATTTTCAAGGAAACACAACAGAATATAAGAATATGGTGTGGAGGTAGAGAAAACAACCCTAATTATCACAAACTAGACAGTAATCAACAAATTTTTCTGGCTTAAATATATCTAGTTACAAAGTTTTAAGATTAAAGTTTACTTCCCTGTTTTTCCAGTAAATTCCTGTATCTATTACTCAAAATAAGGTCCTGAAAACTACTTACGATGATTTCTAAATTAGAGTGTCAATGTATTTCATCTAACAGCATTGCCCTTGAAACATTTTCTCCTTAGTTTAAAGAATATTCTTCACTTCTATGTGAGAGCTAGAAGAGGAGCAAGCTTTGCCCAACCTCAAAATGAAGTCATTATTTTGCTTAACTTTTTAGAACATTTTATCTATATTTCAAAATTATACGAAATATTGTACATCATTACATTTTATTATATATCCATAATGTACAAAATAAGCACACATTTTATATGCTAATACACATATATGTTTGTACCTGTGCACACACACACATATACATATACAGATACACGTGCACATATATATATATATATATGTGTGTCTGTCTGTATTTTCATTATTTGGATGTATTTTAAAGCAAATTCTAACTCTGCCATCCTTTTTTTTTTTTATTATTATTAACTTGAGTATTTCTTATATACATTTCGAATGTTATTCCCTTTCCCGGTTTCCGGGCAAACATCCCCCTCCCCCCTCCCCTTCCTTATGGGTGTTCCCCTCCCAACCCTCCCCCCATTGCTGCCCTCTCCCCAACAGTCTAGTTCACTAGGGGTTCAGTCTTAGCAGGACCCAGGGC